>NC_142749.1:2102500-2332500 GCF_051943395.1 Hippocampus bargibanti | reverse complement strand
AGCATTAATTTACCTGGGGGGGGGGGGGGGATGTTCGTCGGTTACATTTAATTTGGCAGATTAATATTGGACACCTTGGAAACATCAATCAAAAAAATTCTCACTTTCTAACTAAATTATTACATGGCCCTTGAACATTAACATAAACAATCTACTTTTTCAAATAAGCAACAGCTTTTAAAATGGTTCTGAAACAGTTACATAAAAAAAGAGATTACAAAAAATGCTTTTTATGATTTTTTTTTTTTAATTTATTTACCTGAAACAAGACCAATAAATAGGAATGTCTTCACATCTGTGTTCAGTGAGTATAATAGTGCTCATTCATGCAATCCTGTCAAAATTCCAAAGGGTAGTGCCTGAGTAGGTTAAAAAAATTGTTCCAGATGTTTGTGTTTCATGAAATTAGGAAACAGATAAACAAAACTCATTTTAACTAGTAATCAGAATTATATTTATTGGCCAAGTATGAAGAACACACAAGGCATTTGTCTCCAGCTGCACTAGTGTCATCATTAAAAAATTGCAAGAGGCACTAGTTATTCGGCTCATCTAAACATATAGTACTGTAGTGTGCTTCAACATACTGTATATGTTGAAATGTTTTTATTTTCATGGATATACAGTAAAGTCTCGTTATATCGATATCGGATATATCGATAGTCCCGGTTATATCGATACTATTTCTATGCACGCACTGAGAAAATTACATGCAAACAGGGTCGGATATATCGAAAGTCCCGGTTATATCGATACTATTTATATGCACGCACGGAGAAAATTACATGCAAACAGGGTCGGATATATCGATAGTCCCGGTTATATCGATATTTTTTCGGACTCCCTTGAATATCGATATAACGAGACTTTACTATATATATATATATGAAAGTATTGTGGGTCAATGACCACTGTCAGCTTTGCGTTGACCACGTAGCAATTTCTTTGTCGGACACAAGTTCGATCTTTGTTATTGTACATCCTAATTGCATGGATACAAATAACCAAATATCTTCCGACATGCCAAAGTGGTCACAATCACACCACCACTGTTGCATCCTGACCCATGTAATGTTTGTTGGGTTTGTATCTTTGAATGTTGCATTTGATCTTCACAGCTGCCGAAAGATGTCGTTTGCCAGAAAGTTCATTGGTGGCCTTATCAATGTAATCGGGTGAGATCATGCACACAAAGCACATGCCCACACACACATACACTAAAAAGATCCAATACCAAAACATGCAGTCTGTCTTTTAAACTTCTCAATTGTGCTTTTGCAGGAACATTGACCCAGCCCAGTTCATTCCCTCCGAACCTGTGAGTGACAGGCATTTCCAACTTTACTCAACGCTTGAATCGCTGCACTATTAACTCAAGACTAACGACAACATTTGTAACCTTTTCAAAGCCTGCACCTCGCAGACCTCTTGCATATGCAGAGCAGCATGAGAGTGATGAAGAGAAACAGTTCCGAAGAGTCTTCCAGCAACTTGCCGGAGATGTGAGTATGCCACCCAATTCACCTGTCTGAATGTTTTTATTATCTGTATTGAGTATTAATTGTTAACCACAATCTGTCTTTTGACCAACTTGATGGTTCTAATTTCATTATTTACAAATTCCTCTTTTGTTTAGTCCTACTCGAGATTTAATTTCAGTAATTCAGGGGAAATTTCAATAGATCTATTTGCTGAGGAGAGTGATTGTGCCAGCCCGTGAATAGCAGAAATGCATGTGTAATTGCTGCCCTGTTATATGCATTACATGATATAAACAAATGGAAATTGTGGAAAATTCTTTTTTTTTAAAACCCAAAATATTGTTTAGATGAAAGTAAAATAATGCTTTATTTTCTCACAAATAATGCGCAATGCCCCCCTCCCGAAAACAAACACAAAAAATATCGATATATTTTATTAAATCTGTACATAGGTGAATCCGCAGGGGTTGAACCACAAGTATGTCGGGGTCCACTGTGAGTGAACAGGAAGACCCTTACAGAAAATTGAGATGAGGGTATGAGAATATTTCCCCAGTGCTGAGTCTTGTCAGCTATTTTTGCGAAGATTCAAACTATAAATTGCCGTTCCATAATGTGGCCACTAGGCAAAGTCCAGCCCCTCAAATGCACAGAAGCTTTCATCCATTAGTCTTTCCACATACAGTATGGACAAAATATGTGTCAAAGTCAAGTCAAAGTCAGCTTTATTGTCAAACGTGCTAATATGCATGACATACAGCACAAATGAAATTAATGTCCTCTCGGACCCAGCGTGCAAGACACGCAAGGCACTTATAACGTGGCTAAAAGACATACAATTGACAACAGACAATACTTGTAATTTCTGTATGTAAAGTGAGGTAGTGTCGTCTGGAAAGTGAGGCAGTGACGTATGTAAAGTGAGGAAGTGACGTACATGTGTTACAGCAAGCAGGTGGAAAGATGATAAAAGTTCACTCAGCCGGATCCAGAAAGGATATTTTGAGGTTTCTTTATTTGAAGTCGTGGTGGATATCAGTTTTCCACAGACCAAAGGTAACATTGCTCTCCAGGCTGTCCTTTCTCCCTCTTCTTTCTCCGTCTGGTTTTAAAGGTGGTTCACCTGAGCTTCTGGCCAATCAGGTCCCAGCGACAATTGGCCATTCCCAGGTGGTTGCAATCACCTTCTCAGAGACAATTGGTGGTCGCCCGACTCTACTGTGGGGAGAAATGTGCACCTTTCTCCCAGCCAAAATCCAGAAAACATGAAATTATATAACATTTCTTTTGGCATCATGACAATCTGTTTGTGGGTTTAAGCCTGCGAGACACAGAACCGCCAATAAAAAAAATACAGTATATATTGTACATCATATTCACTGTATAGTATAGACATTGAACCATATTTAGAATTCCCCATGTACAATGGATGAAATAATGCAATTGTAATTTTACGAGTGACACTCAAAGCTCACTGCCACCCATTCATTCTGACCAAAGAGGTCATTCTCATTCATTTGGCCGCCTTGCTGAGTCAGCGGGCTTGAATTTTTTTCCCTGTGCTGAGCAACAGCTACATTTTTTTTAATTCTCAAAAAAGGGTTGATTCTGAGCTGCTTTTCATTACATGCAGAGACAGCCGTTAATGAAAATATCAGTTTCATTTGTCCCAAATTCCTTTGTTTTTTTAACCATTTTACATTCAACATTTGATTGTATGGCAGCACTTTTAAACAGTTCCACTTCAATTTTCACAGGACATGGAAGTGAGTCCCGCTGAACTCATGAACATCCTCAACAAAATCATTGGAAAACGTAAGTTATTTTGCTCTGCAGTATTTGCACATGTTATAGACATATTACCACAAATTCAAAAGTTATTTTCTCCTATGTGAAACCATTTTTAAAATCCTGATGGGGGTTATCGAAATGTGTGCATGTATATGAAAGCATTGTATATTATGTTGCGGAAGGGAAAAGAATGTCTGTTTTTCAGATGGAGATCTGAAGACAGACGGTTTCACGATTGAGTCTTGCAGAAGCATGGTGGCAGTCATGGATGTATCCTTTTTACCTTTTCTACCTTTCGAAGGCCTTGTTTTATGTGTTGGCGCAATGAGAAATGTTTGTCTGAAGTGTGTGATTCAAAATGGGCACAATTTGAAATTAGACACACACAAGTACATATCCATTACCGGGCTTGTACTTGGTCACTGAACACAGACAGAAGAATGCACTCAATTAAATTAGTCTATCATCAAATTAGTCTATCATCATCGTCATGTCTTCAGTTTCTGAATGCAATGATTCCGTTATGTAAAGCAGAACAACTTCTGAGCACATTCTTTTGAAATATGAACAACCATGGTTGTGACGGCTGACAACGGACAACCATTCACAGTCACAATCAAACCGTGGGAAACGTGAATACCCAAAGAACACCCACGTATGTACGGGGAGAACATGCAAACTCCACACAGGAAGGCCAGGTCCCAGAATCAAACCCATAACCTCCGTGAGCTCTGTGAGGTGGTCACGCTAACCAGTCGCCCGCCGTACCAAACAAGAATATGAGCAATTCAGATATAGTGTCCTGGCTGTCCTTTGTCACCTCAACTTTGGTGTCGTTTTTAAAAATATCCAAAGTTGCGCAAGCACCAAGTGCCCATGCAGTCAGCCTTTCACAGCAGCTGTCCAAAATAAAACCAATACAATGGTCACTGAGTGTGTATGCTGAGTTAGGTGGACTGAAATACATCATAGGCAAACATGACAGGGCACATATTTGTTCAAGCTTGTCCATGAACCTTAATAAAGCCCCAGAGTGACAGCACTGGAAAACTTGGCTTCCATGAATTCAAATACCTCTGGAATAACATAAAGAAATGGCAGGCAAGTATGGCAGAATTGACGCATTTTTTCTACATGGGTGTTTCCTTTCCAATCCGTTGCATTCCTGTGGCCAGTGTTTACCGTCAGCAGTGAGTCAGAGAGAAAAGACTGTTGTTAGTACTGTAGAACAATGATGACACAGTCCAAGTAGTTTTGCGATTGAAATGTGGTCATTTAAAGGACAACCGACGTCTCCGGACAAGTTGTGTCCATAATTTGTAAAATGGCTTCAAATGACTTCTACTGGGCGTATTTTAATAAGATTCCACCGCATATAGCTATATTTTACGTTTTAAGACTCACGCTGAAAATGCAGGAAGTCTTGTTTTTGAGTTGGTGACGAGTCCTCACGTGACATCAGAAAAGGACCGCCCTTTACCGTAAAAAAGACATATTGTAGCGGTCATTCCATGACGTCAATGTATTTTGCTGTACTGTTTTTTTGAAACCCTTGTGTGACATCCAAAAGCCGCCAGCAGAGGGAATCCAAGCTCCATGGAAGGAATGTATCAGCCTGTGGAAACGGGCTGATTCATTCCTCACAGCTCGGTGGCCATTTTCTTGCCTCTTTTTGGGTGAGACATTCCCCCCGCCCGTTTGCCTCAAAATGGCACGGAATAAATTCTTTAGTCGATTGCAAACATGTATGCTTTCCTCTTCAGAACTACAGTAAAGTCTCGTTATATCGATATTCTCGGGAGTCAGAAAAGATGTCGATATAACCGTACTGTTGATATATCCGTCCTGCGCCGAACTGCATTAAAAAGGGGGGGGGGGCAATACGTAAATGGGGGATCTTTGATATGGCATGTAAATTTATCATTGGGTTCATGGATTGCGTATCTAGCATGCTTTTTGTACAGTAGTGAAGTGAAAAATAAACGTGTGCATCAAATAAAAAACGTCTTTACACTTTTTAAATGACTATTTCCTTTCGAAAATGCAACCAATGCAAAAAAAATCCTCACGTTGTTCTATTCACACGAAACCACGGACGCCAGTATGTACAAACATATTAAAAACAGTGAATGTTGCAAGCGATAAAGATATCTGAATGCAACACAATTAAATACATGAATGAAAAACCAAAACTGCAACGTTTACATTACTTACGTTGATGAAGTATTCTGCTGCACGTCACGTCACTCTTTCGCGATAATAATAATAATACATTTTATTTCAAGCGCCTTTCAAAACACCCAAGGACACTTTATAATAAAAACAATAAAACAAAGCACATAACAATAAAACCATACATAAAATGATACATAATAAAATAGGAAGGATTTGCTTGTTGGATTGTCCTCCACAGCCACAATTGCCTTGTATGATGTTCGGATATCATAATTCTCATGTTTACCCATGGTTTAAATTGGTGTTGAACAACAGTAGTGTATATAAGCTCTGCTACGCCGTTTTTTTTAAAGACCGACCCACTATAGCAGCGACTGTGCACATCATTTCCCATGCTGAGGGCCGATTTTTTTTTTTTTTTTATTGTGACACAGAAGCCGGTTACGTGACTGGTGGATTTTTAATACAGTATGGCGTGGACAGTAATTTTCAAAATCATCACGCTTCAGCAGACAAAACAATAAACATTGTTGCAAAAAACGATTGCATTCATATACAGTGCAGTACAGTGTACATGTACATAACACTGCAACAGGGAAACTGCAACGCTTACATCTTATGCAATTTAAAAAAATCTTCAATCTTCTTCTGCTTCCCATTTTCACCTTTTAACAAACGACAGATTTCGATAATGGTGGTACTGTGTAGAAACCCCTAAGCAAATATCGATTCACCTTAATTATCTTTTGTATCGATATAAACATAGCAAAATGGCCGGCGGGAAATGAAAAAGAGCACCGTCGTAACCGGATTATCGTAAAAACCATGAATCGTACTAAACGGAACTAATCATACATAAAAAGACTAGAAATGTGCACAAGAAATGAAAATAGTGTCGTAATAAGCAGTATTATCAATAAACGATATCGATATAACGAGACTTTACTGTATTTGAATCATATTCATAACTGGATGTGTAACAAGAAAGCATATTATCCGAATCTGAAGCCATTGTTTTTATTCTCCAGCAATGCAAGACGTCTTGGCGTGACGTCACGAACTGGGGGCGGGGCTTTCTGAACATGCCCAATTCGCAGCTAAATTTTTTGCAGATTTTGGACACTTTAAGTCATTTTTATTGGTGTTTTGCATTTGACTAAAAATAAAATTGGGGTCGTCCCATATCATTTTTCATCAAGTTTGTGAAAATCTTCTGACTTGATTGGATTGGATGTACAGTGGTACCTCGGTTCTCGACCATAATCCGTTCCAGAACCCGGTTCGAAAACCATTTTTCCCATTACAAATAATGTAAATCGTTTTAATCCGTTCAAACATCCTGAATGTTTACCTTTTTAGTACAGTATTTTATACATTATTTTATGCATGAAATTGCACATTAAAATGCTGACCAACACACAAAAAGCAATGTATATCTCAGAAAATGGTAAGCAAAATGGCAAAGACACAAATAACATAAACATAAATGTAACCCAGGCTAATCGTATGTTCGTAAAGAAAGGAATTATAAATAGGATTTTTTACCTTTGTGGTGGTCAGCAGAAGGCGCAGGTGAACGGAGGAAGGAAATTTATTGTTTGGAACGAGATTCCCCTTCCATAAAAACTTCGGGGAGCTCTTCTGTCTGAGGGGTGCTCACACGTTCAAATCTCTTTGCTACGGATGACTCGGCTACAGGATGTTCTTTTTTCTTAAAATATCTATCCAATGACACTTGTTCTTACTCCCATAGCCACATCACTAGATTTCACAGCCTCCTTATTCTTTAATATTGTACTGATCATAGATTTCGCCATGCTGTATTCCCTACCAGGGGTGCTCAGTACGTACATCGTGATCGACCAATCGATCTCCAAGGTACTATGGGTAGATCGCAAGACAAGGTGATGTGACATTGTCAGGAACTGACATTAAATCAAGTGGAGTTGTTTTGAAAAAAACTTGACGTCAGGCAATCAGCCATCCCTTTATTTGATTGATACACCAGAGAACCAATCAAATGACATCTCATTGAGAGACTCACTGCGAGCTCAAACAACGCCCCTTCGTTGCAAAGTGAACAAGGATGTCGTTAGTTACATCCTAATTTTCTCCTCGGTTTTTCTCCTTAAACGTAAGAGAGTATAAAAAAGTGGAAGAGCTGGACCAAGTAAGAAGAAAAAACGTATCACTTTAATACGGAATGAGAGGATGATTTTTTTTCACATTGATATTTTCAAGTGCAGTTGTTTCGTCTGCCAGTTACAGAGTGAACTCAGGTCTCTCTCTCTTGGCAGTCCATCGAAGTCGAAGATGACGTCGCTTCCATTGCTTTGTGGGGTATTGGACAGTGGTTATCGGCGCTGGCGTCGATGCCACTGTAGGTGACTATGAAGCCCGATTCTGGAGCCACAAATCCTGCCACATTCAGGACATGTGAGGCCAGGACCGGGCTGGCGAGGCGGTACTGAAGCAGCACAGAGGTGTCTTTGCTCGCGCCGCACGATCCTCCTCCGGGTGCGTGTGTTTTCAAGTTGTGTCACCCCTTCGTGGCATAAGGAACGCCACAGTGGCCTGTTAGCTACAACAGACTCCAGATCGCTGGGCTTGATGTTGCATTTCTTTAGAGTCTGTTTAAGATGGTCTTTGTATCGCAGCTTAGGACCACCAGGCTTCCTATTCGCTGACAGGAGTTGTCCATAAAGCACCTGCCGAGGCAAGCGGCAGCTAGGCATCCGGATGACATGTCCAAACCACCGGAGTTGCCTCTTTGCCAGTATAGCCTCGATACTGGTGGAGGCGGTGCGTTGAAGGATGTCAGTGTGTGGGACACGATCCTGCCAGGTGATGCAGAGGATTCGTTGGAGGCACCTGATGTGGAATGCATCAAGGCGTCTCACATGGCGTCGATAGATGGTCCAGGCTTCTGCGCCATATAGCAGCGTGGACACACACACTGCTTGGTAGACTGCGACTTTTGTTGGAGTTCTTAAGTGGTTGTTTTCGAACACACGAGTACGCAATGTGCCAAAAGCTTTGGAGGCTTGATGGATGCGGGCCTGGACGTCGTCGTCAATTAGACAGGAGGGTGTTAGAATGCTGCCGAGGTAGCTGAATTGTTGGACAACCTTGAGGGGTGTGCCACTGAGGGTGAACGCTGGGGTAGGAGAACTCTCTTTTGCCATGACCTCCGTTTTGGTTACATTGATCACGAGACCGAGTGATCGGTAGACGGAGGACATGGTATCAAGGGCATGTTGCATGGCAGCTGGGCTGTGGGCCAACAGAGCACAATCATCTGCATACTGTAGCTCGTGGATGTCGCTGATTAGGGTCTTGGTCTTGGCCTGTAGGCGTCTGATGTTGAACAGGCTACCATCCAGGCGGAATTGGATTTGTACGCCGCCACCTTCTGAATCACCTTGAATATAGCAGGGGCCAGTACACAGCCCTGCTTCACCCCGACTTCCACAGGGAACGGAGAAGATTGCTGGCCACCAACAAGTACAGTTGCTTGCATGCCGCTGTGGAACTGTTTTAGGATGCCGAGAAATTTGGAGGGAACGCCAAATTTCTGCAGTATGGTCCAGAGAATGTCACGGTTAACTGTGTCAAATGCCTTTGTAAGGTCGATGAAGGTGATATAGAGGTCCTTGTTTTGTTCCTTGCATTTCTCCTGAACTTGGCGCGCAGCGAAGATCATGTCTAGAGTGCTTCGATCCTTCCTGAAACCGCATTGTGTCTCTGGGAGGATGTCTTCGGTAATGTGCGATGTAAGACGGAACAGCATTACTTTTGCAAGAATCTTGCCAGCAACAGAAAGTAGGGAGATACCACGGCTGTTGCCACAGACTGACTTGTCCCCCTTCCTTTTATAAATGGTAACAATGTTGCTGTCTTTCCATTCCTGAGGAAGTGTCCCGTTTTGCCAGATGTTGCAGATGAGGTGGTAAAGCTTCCGTGTCAGGAGGTAACCGCCGCTCTTGAAGACCTCAGCTGGAAGTCCATCAGGGCCAGGGCTTTTGTTGTTTTTAAGGCTCCGGATTGCAGAGAGGACCTCTGTGAACTGATGGAAGCTCCGGGAGGGAGTCAAGGACAGATGTGTCTGAAGGGTTTACTTGGTTGAGCAGGGAGTCAAAGTGCTCTGCCCAGCGCTAAAGTATTAGCTGTTTGTCCTTCAGTAGTATAGAACCGTCTGCAGATTTAACTGGGACAATGTGTTGTCTTCGTGGGCCGTGCAGGGATTTTACAGCATCATAGAAGGCGTGGGTGTTGTTGTTGTCTGCATGCCTCTGGATTTCTTGGGCCTTGCTGAGCCACCACTTGTTCTCCATCATCCTCAGCTGTTTCTGTGTTTCACCACGGATGATCTTATAGTGAGAGAGGAGAAGTGGAGAATGAGGGTTGGAGAGAAGTGTGGTATGGGCTTTGCGCTTGGCTTCCAGAAGCTCCTGTATGGCAGCTGAGCTGTTATCGAACCAGTCTTGATGACGTTTCTGAGTGAAGCCGATGGTCTCAGAGGCAGCTTGATGAATTGTTGTCCTCAATTTTTTCCACCTGCTTTCAATATCAAGGTCACCGTTACTGGTGTCCTTGTCCAGGCTGGCAAGTCCCTCTGCCAGCTTGTTGCGGTAGTTGGCTGCACACTCTGGGGACTCCAGGGCCCTTGAGTTCAGACGCCTTTGGGGTTGCTGTTTCTTGTGAGAAGGTCGAATTCTCAGCTTGAGCCTGGACTTGATCAGTCGATGATCAGTCCAGCATTCAGCCTCACGCATGGCCCGTGTGATGCAGACGTCATTTTGGTCTCGTTGCCTTGTGATGATGTAGTCCAGTAAGTGCCAATGTTTGGACCTGGGGTGCATCCATGATGTGATGTATTTCTTTTTCAGTTGAAAGATGGTGTTAGTTACAATCAACTGATGCTCAGAGCACAGAGTGAGGAGTCGGAGGCCATTGCTGTTTATTTTCCCCGTCCCGTGTCTTCCGATCACTTGTTTCCAGAGCCTGGCATCAGTACCTACTCGGGCATTGAAGTCACCCATCAGAACACGTTTATCAGAGGCAGGGATTTTGGATATGGTAGCATCCAGGGACTCGTAGAAGGCATCTTTGGTGTTGTCGTCAACATCCAAGGTGGGAGCATAGGCGCTGATTAAAGTTGCAAAGCGACCTTTTACCAGGGGAATACCCCAGGTCATAAGCCGTTCACTGATGCCTTGGGGGGACTCAGGGATGTTACTGAGTAAGTTGCTTTTCACAGCAAAGCCAACTCCATGGAGTCTTTGCTCATTCTCTGGGAGACCCTTCCAGAAGAAGGTGTAGCCCTCACCAACTTCTGTGAGTGAATCCTCGCCTGGGAACCGAGTCTCACTGAGTGCGCCAATATCGATGTTGTACCTCCTGAGCTCATGTGCGATGAGGGCAGTTCGTCTTCGAGGTCTCTCCATCCCGTCTCGAGCATCAAGGAGGGTGCGAACATTCCAGGAAGCCAGGTTCATAGTCATTAATTTATTTATATTTCGTTTTCGACCGCAGAGGGGGGATGCCTTGGTGGCTGCGGTAGGCCACCCAGGTGTGGTGGAACAAGCAATGTTTAGGTCACCTTTTCTAGACCCTTCCCCTATAAGGGGTGAGCAGTGCGGACCCTGAATAGGGCTGCTCAGACGCACAGGATGCTGCCGAAGGATAATGTTGCTCCATCCCATCTTCGCAACGACCGTCAATCCTGTACCGCCCCTGTGTAGGAATCAAGCTAGAAGCTTCCAGTCACATCCATGACCTGCCCCCGTCACTTTATCCTATCGCCAGTGGACTTATATGGTGGAAGCTGGAACCTGCGCTACTAGTGGATTTAGTGTGAGGGACGGGGCGCGCAATTCCTTCCCCCACATACTTGGCCGCACCCGCTGTATTCCAGTGGCAAGAGTGAGGACTCAAGACGACCTTCAGGTGAGTGCGGTTGCAAGGGGCTGCCGGTGGTCCGATCTGTTGGACTCCGCCTACGCCTACCCCCGGGTGCGGGTTTGGGATCACTCTTTGTCTGGCCTCTACCCTCCGACCTGTTCGGCTTGGGTGACCTTGCCAGGAGTACAAGACTCCAGCCAACATAGCTCTCGGGGTCATGGAGACGCGCAAAGTGCCTCACCACGATAAGGTGGTGATCCCAGTCGAGGCTGAACTCAGGTAATGGCAAACAATTGACATAATTATATTGTGTTGTGCAACATATGCCGATATACATCAACATAAATTGCAATAATCTTCACTATATTTCTCAATAAATAGTAGTAGAGTGGATCATTTTGACTTGGTCATTTCAAAAGTAGCTCCCTTGCTGAAAAAAAGTGTGAGCACCCCTGCCCTAACCAGATCAGACACTCGCACACCTCTTTCATATTTTGCGATTAATTATTTCTTAAATGCAATAGTTGTACGCACTACTTTTCTTTTTTCACTTGTAGCAGCACTTACTTTCTTTGGAGGCATGATGATTAGGGGCTAAAACTCTTCGTACACCAGTATTAAACGCGAGAGCAAAACGCAGCACGTCCTCTAGCGACAACACTTGGTCATGAACAGAGCGATACACCCGTACGCCGCTCAGCATCCCACCCTCGCGTACGCACTCACGCGTCGTACCGGCGTTCGAACTCCGATTGTTGTTCGAACTACGAAGCAATAATATCTCGAATAGTTTGTTCGAACGCCGATTTGTTCGAACTGTGAGTCGTTCGAAAACCGGGGTACCACTGTACCTTTATTCGTCTCACAGTGGAGAAATGTACATTTCACAACAGCAAAGTTGAAAGGAAAGAAAGAAGAAGAAAAAAATACAGAATGTGCTGGAAAGGCAGCCACTCTCGCAGCGCCATCTTGAAGAACACAGAATTTCTTGAATAAAAATATTTAGTCCTTGTTCACAGGAATTTTCCCATCAAGTTTTTTCATGAAAAAAATAATTAAATGGATAGTTTCTACATTTTTTGGGATCATATTTTAAAAAGTCATGTTTCAATAGCAATATTTGGTCAACTGTCTTACCTGTAGCCTTCAAAGTTTCTACTTGGTATACCGTATCTGTTACGAAGAGTAAATTTGAAGAGGGGCTCAGCTGACCACTTCCTTCCACCACTCCGGCATCGACTTAAACATTCTCCCAAAAGAGTTTCTTAGCTAAAAATTGGACGGATTCACATTGCAAAAACTAATGACATGTACTCAGTTCAACTGTACTCTTGTTCGATGATGTTTCCAAACTTTCAAATTGTTTTCAGGCTAATTATGACAATTCCTTTTCTGGTTGAAGCTGAACCATCAGATTTTACAAGGTTCCATTTGTAAATACTGTGAAGTTCCAGGGCTTTCCAGATTTAAATGCATATTTGAAAATTTGACCTTCTTGTTTAGGGAGTGTACAAGTCCTACGATTCAGATGGTTCTGGTGTTATTGGGGCTGGTGAATTGCCCAATGCCTTCAGAGCTGCAGGTGAGCTTTAATTTATTTTTTAGCCTGACATTTTGTTATTTAGTATCCGGAGGCCCGGGACAACTTTTAGGTCAGGCGTACAAGTTACAAAACGTCTCGGCCCGGGTGGCCGACAACTTCTTCAAGAAATGAAAGAGATTTTTTTCAAGTTAAACGTTTGTTTTATTCGATAAAGAATAAGCGACAAGCAAACCGTTACAAGCCACGTGGACTCCTCTTTCTCAGCGCCTTTCAAAACTTTGAAGTACACTTTACAGTCACGGTATAGCCCGAAGCACGAAACAGGCTTCTGATTGGCTGCCGTGACAAGTATGCAAATTGCCAAAATAACATGAGTTTGTCCATTTGCATTCTCGGCACCGCAGCCAATCAGTATCCTGTTTCGTGCTTCGGACTATACCGTGACTGTAAAGTGTACTTGAGAGTTTTGAAAGGCGCTTGGAAAGAGCAGTCCACATGGCTTTTAGCAGACAACACAAGGCAAACATTGCATTGTGCACCATGACAACAAACGACAACTGGAGCAAAATCTTCAGCATGGGATATTTACCTTAAATTAAGCAAGGGAGCATTGTGGTAGGCACTCCCTTAATTAAAAAAATACTTCATACTTCACAACAATGTTTTTTTTTCTTTCGATTAGTCGTTTTATTGTGTTTCAAGTTGTGAAAAATGGGTCAGGAAACTTTATGGCCGGGCAGGCAACTCTTTAAAGTTGTCTGCCCTGGTGTCCACTAACTTTTTGTCATGAGTTTCAGACACTGTTTAGTATTAATGAAAATATGTCCATCTTTACTCATTGCACCTTGAAAAAAACTGTAATCTACTTTCCGTCTTTGTCTAGACCAGGGGTCGGGAGCCTATGGCTCTTTTGATGATTGCATCTGGCTCGGAGATAAAACAAAATACATATTCTCGGTTTTTCGTTATTCATTTCCTGTTTGGGCTGCAGTTGGCGGAACGCGTAATTTTGATTGGATCATACTAACCTAAGGTGGCCATTGATGTTCAAGGAGCAATTTTGATTGGATGGTAGCTATTGATGTCAAAACAGGTAAACGCCCCTTTTTAAATAAGCCCGACAAGTAAAAAAGGTGACGAGTATCATACACTTCAGGTTGAATGGACAGAGCGATTCGAATTTGTGGAGAGAAAAATTTCTGCCGTGATTCTAATTTGCAATGAACACTACCATCGATGAAACAGTGTCAGTGTCGAATGTCAGTGGCAGTTGGACAAACCCCATGCTAACGTGAGCATCAATATACTTCTGCGAGAGACGGCAGAAAGCAAGCATGCAAGCGAATGAGCAGTGTGCAGGCTAGCTAGCCGCAACTTTGCGTATGGATCTGGCAAGTTGACTTATTCCGATCGTTCGGCTGGATTTTTACCAATCATGAGGAACGGAAAACCATTCATGCTAATGGCGAGTACTATCACAGTTATTTTAAATAATGCATTGTGACATTTTGTTGAAAAGTTGCCCCGTGTGCGTGTTTGCGTTTGTGCGTATGGCTCGCACTGAAAAACATTTCTAAATATTTTACTTTTATGGCTCTCTTAGTCAAAAAGGTTCCTGACCCCTGGTCTCGACTGGAAAAAAATGACAGTATTTAACAATGAAGCGCATTTGACAGTTATTGACCTCATAGTCTGTAAAAAAAAAAAAAGTCTGAAAATGATTCATTTTATTTTATGCGAACTGTTGAAATGGTCATCCACAGGCTTTCCTCTGAGTGAGCAGCTTTTCCAGATGATCATTCGCAGGTATTGCGACGAAAGTGGCAACATGGATTTTGACAACTACATTGGCTGTCTCGTCAGGCTGGACGCTATGTGCCGTAAGTTTCAGATGTGCCTTCTCCGCAAAGGGTTTATGTGATAATGCTAAAAGTGCTCTTTGTTCAGGTGCCTTTAAAACTTTGGATAAGGACAAAAGTGGGACCATCAAAGTCAATGTTCAGGAGGTAATCACATCTGACTTTTCTTTGACATGGATAGATGCAGGCCAAACTCATTTGATTATTAGCTGTGACAGTATTATCTTCTGTGTGCTTGTGTCTTTTCAGTGGCTTCAATTGACCATGTATTCTTAAACCCAGAAGGAGATCCTGATTTGGTGCCACTTTTGTGTTAGATGTTTTATCTATTTTTTCCCCACCTTCCATCAATGTCCTTATTTTTTCCACGCACCTCACTGTTTTGCAAATTTTATTTTGAAAGCAATGCCTGATGACAAGGCAGTTATAGAATTGTTGACTGTGCCATGTTACTTGTAAGGCAGAAATTATGCCATTATGCATCCACGGAAGCACAAAGACTCACTGATAATGTTCACGCCGCTGATGAGGAAGCAGTTAGCCAGCGTGATGGATTGCATGCCGAGCTTAGGTCATGAGGTTAGCTGCTTGAGATTTGCTTTTGAGCTGCACTCAAGTCCAAATGAAAATGTGAAGAGGGGAGTCCCAATCATAGACCACATAAAATGTGAAAAACACTTGGGCTGAACCAAATACATTTCAGTTGGCAAAAAAAATATTGTTAAATTTATGAAAGTCAGCATCAACTTTAGAAGGGAAGCCTCTTGCCCATATAACAGGAGTTGAATTGCCACAAAGGTGTCTTTTTTAATGTAGTTTTGCATAAAATCAAATAAAGTGCTCACAGTCCATCCTGCAAATGCTGGATGCAATAAAATGCTACGTAATAAAATATTAGACCACACAATGAAAATTTTAACTATAAAATTGCCAGTCTTCCCCTTATAGTATGTTTTAACATACAGAGACAATGTTTTGCTTGGAAAGGCTGATAGCTATTACCAGTATTTAATTTTATGTAAAGTATTAGTGTCACGTGCCCAAATTAATATTTATGTTTATGTTGTTACAATTCAGCATTGTATGGATATGCCTGCAACAGAAAAAGTGTGTAAACGAATAAAACAATATAGAAAATATGTATGCTACCAAGACGTGCAGCCAATATTCGATGTGCCTTTTTTTCATTGTAGTTGTAACCACTTTAACTGCTTGTTGCAATAGCCACGTGTGCTGTATTTGAAATAAAGGAGGTGTACTCTGTTTTGATATTTGAATGAAGAACCAACACTTAAATGACAACCGACACCATTTTTTGTTTCCTAACTGACATCAGAAAAACGTTTTATAGCATCTAAAATACCCTGATAATTTTAGTCAAATGCAAAACACCAATAAAATGAGTTAAAGTGTCCCAAAACTACTTCAAAATGACGTCGGGATGACGAGTTTCAGAAGGTCCCACCCCCTTGTTCGTGATGTCACGCCAAGACGTCTTTGCCATATGTGTCCATAATTTATAAAAAGCTTGGCCAAAACAAACATGCGGATCAAACCTCTAAAGATGGAGGACACTGATTTGCTTTGGCGACCCCTTGAAGAGAAAAGCCGAAAGCAAAATAAGAAGGAGACTTCAAATGACTTCTACTAAGCTTATTTTACAAAGATTCCACCGCATATTGCTATATTTTACGTTTTTAAGACTTGTGCTGAATATTCAGGTCTTGTTTTTGAGTTGGTGGCTATATCTACCGTGACGTCACGGTAGATATCGTCACTGACCGAGAAAGCGACACACAATGCATTTTGGGTACTTTGTTTGGTCTGAAAACTTTGTTGATGGCGAAATTAGCAGGAAAACACATAAATAATGCGATGGTGAATTGTTGTGTGTTGCAACAAGACTACTATTTGATAATAGTAGACACAAATTCCCAGCAGACAAATCAGCCCATTTCCAATGGAGAATCAGAGATTTGATTTGCATGTTTGTTTTGGCCAAGCTTTTACATCGGATGCCTTTCCTGACAGCCACAAGGGGACACAAGCCAGTGTCTTATTGTGCCGGTCCCAGGCCCGGATAAATACAGAGGGTTGTGTCAGGAAGGGCATCCGATGTAAAATGTTTGCCAAAACACATATGCGAATCAAACCTCTGAATCTCATACCAGATCGGTCGAGGCCCAAGTTCACAACAACCGCCATTGGCGCTGTTGACATTCAGGGTGCCGGTGGAAAATTGAGGACATGAAGGTAGCTGGCGTGAGAGAAGAGGATGCACAAAACCGGGTTAGATGGAGGACACTGATTCGCTGTGGCGACCCCTGAAGGGAAAAGCCGAAAGGAAAAGAAGAAGCCCTTCCTGACACAACCGTCTGTATGTATCAGAGCTTGTGACCGGCACAATAAGACATTGACTTGTGTCCCCTTGTGGCTACAGAACAGGCAACTCTATGAACTTAACGATGAAAATGCTACCAAATCCAGCAGACATTTAAACAGCTTCTTCCCCCAAGCCATTAACTCTTTGAACTCTTTCAACAGTAGCCAAAATGGAACTGTATAGTGCCACTTAGCAGTTTTTTTGACAACGATACTAGTGCAGCGTGTTCTACCGGAAACAAATTCCTTGTGTGTTCTACATACTTGGCAATAAAGATGATTCTGATTCTGATGGTTTCCTCTCGAGGGCCGTTATGAATTTGGGGAACCCATTAGAATGTTTAAATCCCGTCAAATATTACATATAGAGCACACAGCAAATTAATGAATAGCTCATTTTCAAATCTGAAGTCAAGAATAATGACTTTTATTGTGGTTGACATCCAAAAATATGAAATTTTGGCTCAAATTTTAGCAATCATCATGGAATTTAACAAGTTTGATTTGCTTTCGCGGGCAGAAAAAAATGCTGTGGCGGGCCGGATTTGGCCCGCGGGCCTTGACTTTGACACCTGTGGTCTAAAAACTACTTCAAATTGAACCCGAGTCTAAATCGAAGAAAAGGTTTCTTCATCCGTCATCTGTACTTTTTTGAAGGTGTTTCGCCTCTTATCCAAGATGCTTCTTCAGCGAACTAAAGTCTTACTGGTAGTATCGGCCCTATAGAGGCAGGTGAGGCAGTGCCTCACATGTCATCATGGAAAGCTGTAATGGAAATATCAAATAGAAAAATAAATTAAACAGTTAGATGTATTTAGTGATTTGTACTTTAAAGTTCTTGTCCATTTAACTTCACCGTTTTAGGATTTTTTTCAAAATCGCTGAATTTTCACATTTACCATTCAAATACGAAGTACAGAGTGGTGATGTCATCGATGACGTCAGTGCCTACGTCATCGATGACGTCAGTGTCTCACCAGCCATGAACCTCACCGCGCGTCACTGATATATATATATATATATATATATATATATATATATATATATATATATAAATCCCTAATGTCCAGACATGGCGGCGCCGGACACTGCTATGATAGGTCCCTACTCTTAGGTTGGGGGGAGCAGAGGACCACTCCCTGCAGCCCCACCGATTGTTCCTACATTCCTGACTAACGACTGGCCTGATTGCCCCACTCCCTCCGGTATCGGTATTTGCTGCTGTGAAATGTAAATTTCTCCACTGCGAGACTAATAAAGGCAAATCCAATCCAATCTCCTCATCAGCATTACTAATGTTGCCTAACCTATGTTGCCTAAGCAGGCTATTGTACGAACGATCCAAATTAAACCTCACCCCACCATATCAGTTTAATGAAGGATTGAGCTTTTTTTATGAAAATTGCTTCTTTTACTCCCCTTTCAAACCATCTATGTTCTTTTGCTAATATCTTAACCTCATTGCCATCAAATGAGTGGTTGCTAGCTTTTAGGTGCATATGTACTGCCGATTGAGGCCCACTAGTATTATCCCTGCGATGTTGATAGTCTTTTTGAGAATTTGTTTAGTCTCCCCAATGTATTGCTCTTTACAATTTTCATTCTTACAATGTATTGAATAAACTACATTACTTTGTTTTTCATTTGGAAGCCTATCTTTTGGATGCACTAATTTTTGCCTGTGTTTATCGGTTTGAAATAAGTAGGAATTTTGTGTTGCCAAAGTACTCTGTAATTTTTCAGAAATTCCTGCAATGTAAGGTACTGCTACTCCTCTTCTTTTTGTATCTTCAGGATTTTTGGTTTCAGCCCCTATTCTTTCTTTCTGACATTTGTTAAACGACCACTGAGGGTACCCACAGTTCGTGAGTGCTCTCCTGATATGTTTTGACTCCTTTCCCCTGCCTTTGACGCTTGTTGGTATTAGTTTAGCCCTATGCTGGAGGGTTCTGATAACTCCTAGTTTGTGTTGTAGAGGATGGTTCGAATCGAAAAGTAAGTATTGGTCAGTGTGTGTGTAACCTTCCTAAAGACTTCTATTTTTAGCGCTCTGTCCTCTTTTATGCTTACTTTACAATCCAAAAAGGCAAGTTGGTTCTCTTTAATGTTCTCACGAGTAAATGTAATGTTTATCTACCGAGTTAAGGTGATCTGTGAATGATTGAATTTATTGTTTTTTAATTATGACGAAAGTATCATCCACATATCTAAACCGGTGTCTCGGTTTTGTCCCCGGGAAGGATGTGAGGGCCTGTTTCTCCATCTCTTCCATGTACAGATTAGCCAGTATGGGTGAAACTGGTGAGCCCATAGCACAACCATGAATTTGTTTATAAAATTTCTCCTGAAATTGAAAATACGTAGTATTAAGGCAGATTTCCAATAATTTGCAGATGTGATCCGCTTTAAGTTTGGTTCTTTCATGCAGAGAAACGTCCGCCAGCAGACTCGTCCTCACCACTGAGACTGCTGCTGGGGTTGGGACAGATGTAAAGAGAGAAGTCACATCGTATGATGCCAAAGTTTCCTCAGGTTCCAATATGAGGTCTTTGATCCTCTCTACAAACCCTGTGGTGTTCTCTACGTGATATTCTGTGTTACCAACCAACGGAGCTTAGATAGTTTTTAAATATTTGGCTACACTGTATGTAGAGGAGTCAATGCTACAAACAATGGGTCTGGGGGGGAACCATTCTTTCTGTATTTTTGGCAGGCCATGGATACATGGCGTGGCCTCTCCCGGGTATAATCTAAAATACATCTGTTTGTCTGTATGTTTTCCTTTCTCTAACTTTTGGATACAGTCTATCATTTCTTTCTTGTATCTATTGGAAGGGTCCCGTTTTAGTTGCTCATAAGTGTTAGAATCACTGATTAACCTGTTTATTTTGTCTTCATAATCCAATGTGTTAAGAAGCACTACATCTGCCCTTGTCTACTGGCAAAATAGTAATATTTGTGTCTTTTTGTAGAGTAGTCAACGCCTTTCTCTCTTCTAATGTTATGTTGGACGGAGGTGTTTGGCACAACTGAGAAGGGCTGTTGAGATCTTCAGCGCTTTCGCGATGCATTTGGAAGAATAAAGAGTCGAGATGGTCCTCTTGTTTAGATCATACAAGTAGGATATTTATTTGCCGGAGCACAGAGAGCAGCCGCTGGGCTCATCGTCGCACGAGAAGTCCAAAACATGGATACATACACTGGATTTTATCGCTGTCAAGTCACGTGATGCCGCGTAGTGGCTGTGGCCAGATCAACTCAGTATTACAGCATTACACAAAATGAGGATACAATCTAGCTTTCTTAACAAGGGCTGATATTTTAATGCGTAGATCATCTGCCTCTACATACGAAAAGTATAAGACAGTATAAGAAAGTACGAAAGAAACGTCCCACACCTTCAAAAAGAACAGATGACGGCCGGAGAAACCTTTTCATCGATGAACCACTCCTGTACGACCGAGAGCTTAAACAGACGTACAGCGAGTCTAAAGCACACGTAAGGTGAAACAAAACGAAAATGTAAACAAACAAAATACATTTGTATACAAATTGAATGTATAAATAAACAATGAAAGCATTTTTGTGTTTTATTTCATTCTATTGTACACTTTTGTAATGCTCACATTGTTTTAACACGTACCACAGGGTCACTGAAATTTAACATGTATGGTGTCCCCCCGCCCAGTGCCCGAAGACGGTTGGGAGATGTCCCCCCCGCCACCCTACTGAGTAATAAACGGTACGGATGGATGGCTTTATAACTAGTAAAACTAAATAGCATTCCCGTTGCGTTCCCGCGAACATACACAATGCAAAAGATGCATAATACAAATGTATCAAATACAAAGTTCATGAATATTTGCATTCACCATGACCGCCGCATGTCTCGCCGTCTCTTTCTCGGAAGTGATCTTCCTACAAAATAATGGCATATTTTTCTGTGTGGAATTTTTCAACAAGAAGAAATTAACAGTGAATCAAAAATATGAGTTTTTATTGAATAATTGGTGTAATTGAATCCGTGGTCTATACATTCTATGTATTTTTGCGTGAATGCAGGACCGTTCTTTCAGTCAGGCTTTCTCACATGAACTACTCACCGGACTTAGTTTGGATGAGTCTTTCCGATAGCTTTAAACTGGCTAGCTGGTTGATAAGGACGTTGATAGAAATACTTCCAAGAGCAAATATCAGTCTTTGCAAATTTTGGTAAGTTTTTTTCTCATTTTCTGGTTGCGGTCTGGTACTTGGCCTGCCGTCCAGTGGTCAGTATGTGTGAATATTTCGCTTTATTAGCTTAGCACTAGCATTAGCTTTGCTGTCTAGCTGGAAAGAAAGCATAGCTAATCCTGATAAGTATGAGCACTGCCACAAAGCTAATACTGTCAAACAACGTTGTGACTATATCAACAGTGTCGAACTATTATGTTGGTGCTGTGTAAAAAAAGTAGGGGTAGATTTGCAATTGGCCTAGTCTAAGATGTGACGAAAAATTGAACAGTGCATCATAAGCTGCAGACCAGAGTCAAAGTTAGCTTTAGCCATCATTGCCTTCGAAAACCAGCTGACACTAACAAATGTCGGCGTTCCCAAATGTTCCCTCTAAACAAGCGCTCTTGAAATTTATGGTGCATATGTTTATTATATATCGGAGGCTGTAAAATTTCTTAAGATGTGACATCGTGCTATTGTGAAGTATTGTATCCATTTTAAGATTGGCTGTCGCAAAAGTGTGATAATGTTTAATCTTTGTTGGTCAATTCTCCGTGAGTAAGATCAAAAAGCACAAAATACTGGATGTCATTTAATCATTACGTTGAATGTCTGTAAAATAAGTCTTATGACAAGGTATTCCAGGGTGCTCGTCTGGAATGCTGGTACGTTTTTATTATCAATTGAATCAAAATGCATGTAACTTTCCCCTATAATTTGGTGCATGTGATTTTGTTATAAAATAATAATCTCAATCTAATTATCAACGTTTGACAGACTCATCTGGAAATTGGGTGCTGCGTGCTGAAGAACCACTGACGCTGTTTTGTGGAGGATGTCTTCAACATTACTCTTCAACCAAGACAATGTTACACGCTTGAAAAAAAGAAAAGCCCGTTTCACTTTCAATGAGGTCCACATACTCTTAGACGAAGTGAGGAAACATCGCTCAATCGTTGTTGGTATGTCAATCAATGCTCTTCCCTCATGGTATATACTGTGAACGATATTCCTGTCACCACACTGTCTGACTTCCTCAGCAGAAACGGTATACACATTTTCACAAAATGTTATTTTTTTCAGTCGTGGAAAAGTATACTCTTCTAAAACCTTACCTTCAAAAACCAGCTACATTCATATATACTTGTCACTTTTAAGACTGTGAGAAACGAGTATTCTCGCGATAGGGTAGAGCTGTGTTAAGGAACCTTGTTACAGTAATCCAGCAGCTGTCGTCATAAAAGTGTTGTTTGCATCCACATTTGCATTCATTTTTTGGTAGCATTTTCAAGTGTCACACACCAAATGTCTAATTCAACAGATGATAGTGAATATGAACCTTCCCTTAGAAGCTAAAATACTTCTGATAACTCTGCGATTTCATTGGACAATGACTATTTCTTGACAATTGTGGAGGAGAGGGAGAAGGGTGAGCAGAGAGCTTGGAGAAGCCTCGAGTTGTCAGAGGAGTGTATCCTTTCACAGAAACTCCTGGAAATACAATTGGCAAAAACATATCAGAACTGAGTCCATTTGAATTTTTCAATATTTTTATTGCTAGAACAATTATTGACTCTGTACTGGAAGGGACTAATTGTTTTGCTGAAGAAATGGACAGGATTTACAAACTGTTTTCGTAGCCAGCATTAATGTACCATATAGAATATAACTTAAACAATAGTCTGAAAAGGGAAAGTTTTTCACCCCAAAAAATGTTGGGGATGGTCTTAATGACACATATTTACGCTAAAACAAACACAATATTTCAATTGGAGAGAGACATTTAAGAACCATGGGAAAAGTAACTATTATCCATTCATTTTAACACCAATTTATATGATGTTAATTTACAAAGTTTTCTAATTTAGAAATGTTCTAATTATACATTAAGGATATGGGCTATTGCTGAGACGAATCAGCATTTTCCACTCGTTGCAGCCACGTAGTGCACTCTTGTTTTATTTACTCCTCACTACTTTACCACAAGAGTGGATACTGCTGGTCCAATTGCCCTTTTCCAACATCAAAAAGACCTGATCAATCGATCACTTCTACAATTCACAGAGTATTATTATTATTATTATCATTCATACTCCAGAGCTTCACAAAATACTTTTTTTTCATAATTGTAAAATGTTGAATACTGGATGTCAGATATCCTACTCTCATGTCGGTGTTGTTGTTGTTTTTTTTCTTTTAACCCCAAGGAAAATTCAACCGCGGTGTGGCAACCGATGTGAAGAAGCGCACATGGGCTGAAATTGCAGCACGTGTCAATGAAATCGGCGAGTGTCAGCGTGAGGTCATTGAGGTCGTGAAGAAATGGTCGGACCTGAAGTGTGACACCAAACGGAAAGTTTCTGCCATACGGTTGGGCATGACGCCGAATCGGGGCATCAACTCCCGTCTAGCTAGAGACCTTAATCAAACAGAAAAGGTTGTGCTCCAGATTCTGGAGATGGATCGGGCAGACCACATCAACAGTCACTTGGGCCCCCTTTGCGATGATGATGATGATGATGATGATGATGTTGAAGAAATGGATGAGGACGACATGGTCGGAATGCAGAATTCACCCAATGGTTCTGAAGATTTGACAAGGCCTCTGCCAATGTCCTACTCTTCAAGTGGATTTGCACAATCAGGTAGCAAATATGTACATTCAATTCCTTTATCAAGTCAAATGTGTTTTCAGCCCGACTGTACTTAAAGATATATTTTCTTAAAATGTGTTTTAAAGTGACTATTCCATTACTCATCTAACCGCAGTGGTATTTTTATGCAGTCCGCACAGGTAGCCCTCTTTGGGTAAACCTGCTAATTATTTGGGTTGAGGCCTGGCCTCTGCCGTGGTAATGCCAAGCATACAGTACAGATTTACAAACCTAACATGTAGATGTGTAATGTGTATTCATACCGTTTAGTTTAATGTATTACAAAGAGGACTTTTGTTTTTGTCAATGCCATGTTTTTACTTTCTTTCAACAATGATCCCAGACGTCCGCTATTTTTTTTCCGCCCAAGTGGTGTGTGTGTGTGTGTGTGTGTATGTGTATATATACCGTTTAGTTTAATGTATTACAAAGAGGACTTTTGTTTTTGTCAATGCCATGTTTTTACTTTCTTTCAACAATGATCCCAGACGTCCGCTATTATTTTTCCGCCCAAGTGGTGTGTGTGTGTGTGTGTGTGCGTATGTATATATATATATATACACACACACTTTGGCTTTTGGCAACGGGTGAATTGTTTTTGTGTTTTCTTTAGCCCCTGTTACTAAATCTATGAAAAGCCACAAGAGCGTTTATTCATTTGTCTGTACTTCTAGCTGTCCATCATAGGTGATGATGACGCTTGCTCCCAGGGAGGGGATGTTGGGGCGGGGGGCTTAGCGACAATGTCGCTGGTACCACTTTTCATGGGCATAGAGCCCAATCCTTGAGCCGCAGACACGTCCGCAGATGGAACATGGGAGGCCGGATGGCAGGGGGGTACCAGCCGTCCGCTGGTGCCGTTGAATGCGTCTCTCAAATTGTCTGTCTATGTGGATTTGATGTATTTTAGAGACTATCCTGGCACTAGTGGTCTGCCAGGTTTGTCGGTCTGAGGCCAAAGCTTCGAGCTCCGTGATGTTGATGTTGGCTCGTTTGAGGAGGTCCCTGGTGTAGTCCTTGAGGCGTCGCTTTTGCCCCCCTGCAGAGCGCTTCACATCTTTCAGCTGTCCATAGAGGACTTGGCGGGGCAGGCGGTGATCGGGCATGCGGATGGTGTGTCCAATCCACCGAAGGTGTTTTTTTGCAACTGCTGCTTCCATGCAGATGGAATTTGTGCGCTGAAAGATGTCTGAGTGAGGAACTCGATCTTCCCAGGACAGGCCAAGGATCTTCTGCAGGCTCTGGATGTGGAAGCCCTCAAGGGTAGTTAAGTGGTCCATGTTTCTGCCCCATAGAGGAGAGTGGACAGACATACTGCGCTGTATACGGCAATCTTGGTTCCAATTCTCAGGTTACGGTTCATAAACACTCTGCTGCGTAAACGTCCAAACGATGATGAGGCTTTATTTATACGATTGTGTATTTCAATGTCAAGGGACCAATTGGTGGACAAAGTGGAGCCAAGGTAGGTAAAACAATCCACTACATTTAGTGAAATGCCATTGATGTGAAGGCTGGGTGGTGTGGGAGTTCACGACACAGGTTGGAACATGAGCTCTGTTTTTTTTATGTTGATCTGGAGACCAAAAGACTGGTATAAGTTAGAAATGGTATTGAGAGCATGCTGCATAGATTCTGAGCTGTGAGCTAGTACAGCACAGTCATCAGCATACTGAAGTTCGCAGATGTGGCAGATATTTGTCTTTGTGTGGGCCTGGAGCCGTCTGATGTTGAAGTGGTTTCCATCGAGGCGGTATTCCACGCGGATGCCATCTTCATGTCGGATGCCTTTGTGAGATAGGCACGTGATGGCAGAAAGGAGGATATTAAAGAGTGCTGGAGCCAAGACACAGCCCCAGCGTTCACCCCAAAGAGCTCTGACTGGAGCTCTCCGAAGAGTACTCTGGCTTGCATCCGTCATGCAGCTGCTGAAGGATGCAAAGAAACTTGGGTGGAACCCCAAGTTTGGAGAGGTGCTTCCATAGCAACTCACGGTTGACGGTGTCAAATGCTTTGTTGAGATCTATGAAGGCTATGTAGAGGTCCAGGTGATGTTCTCTGCTCTTCTCCATAAACTGCCTTAATACAAAAATCATGTCTGTGGTGGATCTTGTCTTCCGGAAACCACCCTGCGTTTCTGGAAGCACAGACTCTGAGAGATGCTTGACCAACCTACTGAGCATAATTTTGGACAGAATTTTCTCTGCGGTAGAGAGGAGAGAGATTCCTCGGCTATTCCCACACGCTGTTTTGTCCCCTTTCTTTTTGTAGATTACAATGATGTTGGCATCCTTCCAGTCTTGTGGGAGCTTCCCGTGTTCCCAGATGTTATAGATAAGGAGGTGCAGACGGCGCGTGAGGAGATAACCTCCGTGTTTGTAAACTTCTGCAGGGATGCCATCAGGTCCAGCACTTTTGTTGTCCTTAAGGCTCATGATGGCTTGCCTGGTCTCTAAAAAGGACGGTGGGGTGTCGAGGCTCATGATTGGCGGCAGGTCTGGAAGATTGTCCAGAATTTTTGAGTTGACGGGGTTGGTGGTGTTGAGAAGGGTCTCGAAATGGTTTGCCCAGCGAGCACTCTTGTATATGATATCTGTCTACACACACACACACACACACACACATGTATATATATATATGTATATGTATATGTATATATGTGTGTGTGTGTGTGTGTGTGTGTATATATATATATATATATATATATATGTGTGTGTGTGTGTGTGTGTGTGTGTGTGTGTGTGTGTGTGTGTGTGTGTGTGTGTGTGTGTGATTGCTTGCTCGGGAGAGCACACGACTTTTCACATTGTTAAGATGTCGTGCGAGAGAGATATCATATACAAGAGTGACAGTGGAACGGTGGTGGAATTGGTCATGGTTAGAAAAACAAGTCGACAGATGCCCGTTTTCAGATTTCATATTCAAACATAAAAATCCGAACTATTTTTCGTAAACACACGGAGTGCCACAATGAGTGATGTGTCGTTTGCGAACGAGCCGATTCTCCTGACAAGGAGCTCCAAATGGCCGCCGACTTTTTTTATACTCTATTCCCCACCCACCGTCTTCGGTTGAAGCCGCTTATGATTGGTCAAGATCCGTGGTAGAGGAGGGTTGGGACACGCGCAGCAGGACACACGCAGCAGTGGGGGAGGGTTTAGAGAAACAGAACCCCCCCCCACACACACACACACAAGGGAGACGACAGAGCTTGAAACAAAAAAAAAAACAAAAGTGAAAAAAAATAAAAAGTGAAAGTGTAAAATGGATAGAAAACGGTGAAATTTGGACTCGTTTTAAATGTATTGATAGTTCAAAGGCAATCAGGCTCCACAAATCAAAGTCAAAAAGTCAGTCAGCTTGATTGTCAAATTTGCTAATATGCATGAAATACAGCACAGATAAAATTACTGTCCTCTCAGACCCAGCGTGTCAGGCACTTATAATGACTTAAAGGACAACCGACGTCTCCGGACAAGTTGTGTCCATAATTTGTAAAATTGCTTCAAATGACTTCTACTGAACGTATTTTACAAAGATTCCACCGCATATAGCTATATTTTAGGTTTTAAGACTCGCGCTGAATATTCCGGAAGTCTTGTTTTTGAGTTAGTGACGAGTCCTCAACCTATGTCACTGAAGGAACTATCTTGCATCACCTCAATGCATTTTGTGGCACTTTGTTTGGTCTGAAAACTTCGTGGTGATCCATGTTGATGGCGAAATTAGAAGGAAAACACATAACGCAATGGTGAATCGTTGTATGATACACCGAGACAACTCTTTGATATTCGTTGACAAAAATTCCAAGCTGAATCTTCTTCTTTTCCTTTCGGCTTTTCCCGTCAGGGGTCGCCGCAGCGAATCAATGTCCTCCATCTATCCCGGTTTTGTGCATTCTCTTCTCTCACACCAGCTACCTTCATGTCCTCTTTGACCACATCCATAAACCTCCTCTTCAGTCTTCCTCTCGGTCTCCTGCCTGGCAGTTCAAGATTCAGCATCCTTCTCCCGATATAGTCGTTCTCTCTCCTCTGGACATGTCCAAACCATCTCAGTCTGGCCTCTCTGACTTTCTCTCCAAAGCCTCTAATATGAGTTGTCCCTGTAATCTACTCATTCCTTATCCTATTCAACCTGGTCACTCCCAAAAAAAACCTCAACATCTTCAGCTCTGCTACCTCCAGCTCTGCTTCCTGTCTTTTCTTCAGTGGCACTGTCTCCAGTCCAAACATCATGGCTGGTCTCACCACTGTTTTATACACTTTTCCTTTCATCCTCGCTGAAACCCTTCTATCACACATCACACCTGACATTTTTCTCCAGATTTGCCTTTCCAGCAGCTCATGTATTTTGTTTTTCTACTTTCATTCCTTTTATCGCTTTGCTGCTGTGAAATGTAGATTTCTCCACTGCGAGACTAATAAAGGCAAATCCAATCCAAATTGCACAATAAAATGCTGACCAACACATAAAAAGTAATGTATGTCTCAGAAAATGTTAATCAAAATGGCAAATACACAAATAACATAAACATAACCCGGGCTAATTGTACATTCGGAAAGAAAAGAATTATGAATAGGATTTTTTACCTTTGTGGTGGTCAGCGGAAGGCGCAGGTGGACGGCGGAAGGAAATTTATTGTTTGAAGGAGTCCCCTTCCATAAAAACTTCGGGGTGCTCACACGTTCAAATGTCTTTCCTCCTGTCACGTGCGAGTTGACAGCGGGGGGCGGGGCTGCCTTTCCCGGCCGCCCTCCACCTGCTGTCAATTCTCTAATCACGGACACGGGGCATTTATACGGTTCGCGATCACCCCGCCAATGCCGGATGATTGACTCACCTTGCCCCGTACCTGGACTCTTCCTTCGATGCGCGAGTGTATCCGGTCCGAGGTATTTTCCCCTGCGTCCCGTAAATTTATGTCTGGTCGGATCACCCCCTGCCTTCTTACTCGCTGTGTTTTCTTTTATTTGTGAATAAACATCCTGCTTGGTTAGTACGTCTCTGCCGCCTGCTTTGGGATCCCAAACATTCCACTACGTTCCGACGAGTCAGCTGCCGTCACTCTCGCTCGGAACGTGACAGCTACGGATGACTTGGCTACAGGATGTTCTTTTCTCTTAAAATATCTATCCAATGACAGTTGCTCTCACTCCCACAACCACATCACTAGATTTCTTAGCCTCCTTATTCTTTAATATCGTACTGATCGTAGATTTCGCCATGCTGTGTTCCCTAGCCAGATCAGACACTTGCACACCTCCTTCATATTTTGCGATTATTTCTTTCTTAAATGCAATAGTTGTTCGCACTACTTTTCTTTTTTTCACTTGTAGCAGCACTTACTTTCTTTGGAGGCATAATTAGGGGCTAAAACTCTTCGTACACCTGTATTAAACGCGAGAGCACAACGCAGCACGTCCGCAAGCGACAACAGTTGGGCACGGAGAGAGTGATACACCCGTACGCCGCTCAGCACCCCATCCTCGCGTACGCACTCACGCGTCGTACCGGCGTTCGAACTACGAAGCAAGAATTTCTCTAATATTTTGTTCGAACGCCGATTTGTTCGAACTGTGAGTCGTTCGAAAACCGAGGTTCCACTGTATACATTGCATTGCACATTTGAAATGCAAAATTCTCCACTAATCTAATTTCATTCTGCTGTTTTACTGTCTCAGTGGACTCGTCACATGGTGCCTGTGATGTGGAGTTTGAAATACCTGCTTCGGAAGGTGAGTTGTCATGATCCAGTTGACAACTTTATATTTCAAAATTCTCTGTTTGTTTGTTTTTTGGGCTGATGACGCTTTGTTTCTTTGGCAGACTGGGATGATTATGCTAAAGAAGATGCTCTGCCTTCAAGTCAGTCATCTAAGCATAGAGGGGATCACCAAGGAAACAATGGCTTCCCTAAACAAGAGCAACCTCATACTTCTTCCTGCACTTCAACCATGACGGCCTCCCTTCCGATCACTGGTCAGCCAAGCCCAAATGTAAGGGACACCATGCTTCAAAATGCGTCACTCAGCCTCCAGGAGCAGCACGCAACCAACATCCTGCTGGAAACGGTTTCTCGTTCCTTGGAGCTTCTGTCTGAGTCGGTGCAGCAGCTAGCAGAAACCCAGCAGGAATTTGTGCGGGAGTCCCTGCAGCTCCAACGAGAAACAGTGCAGGTGTTACGGGACTTTACGGACAGCGCCATCACTCTCATGCATGACAAACTAAATGGACGACCTGCATTATAGCATCAAGTTGACAGATTTATCCTTGACTTTATCTTTGGCTTTCAGCCGCAAATCCTTCAATTTCCATTGGATTTTACATTGGTCACTGCAATTATTACAGTCCTCAACTGATATTCCATAATGGGTTAGAGACAATGAATTGTTAAAAAAAACTGAGGGTAATTGAACGGTTGTAAATTTTATTTTATTTTTTACTACTGACAGTGATACTTCTATCACTACCTTGTTTAAAGGACAACCGACACCATTTTTTTGTTTCCTAACTGACATCAGAAAAATGTTTTATAGCATCTAAAATACCCAAAACATGCAGGCTGATATTTTTAGTCAAATGCAAAACACCAATAAAAATGAGTTAAAGTGTCCCAAAACTACTTCAAAATGACCCCAGAGATGCAGATTTTCAGAAGGTCCCGCCCCCTTGTTCGTGACGTTACGCCAAAACGACAATGGCTTCAGATTCGGAGAAGATGCTTTCTTCATCCGTAACATTGACTCCCTTCCTACTTTCAAATCTCACCTCAAAACCCACCTGTTTAAACTTGCTTTCATGGTCTAGTTTAATCTGCTGTTTTATTATTGGTTTATCCATGATATTGTTTTTATTGTAAAGTGTCCTTGGGTGTTCAGAAAGGCACTTGTAAATTAAATGTATTATTATTATTATTTGTTACTCATCCAGTTATGAATATGATTCAAATAGTTCTGAAGAGAAAGGCATAAATGCTTGCAATCGATTAAAGAAGTCCTTCCGGATCATTTTGAGGCATCTGGACTCCAATGTAGCGTCCCGGAAAATGCACAAGATGGCGCCCAAGCTCCGTTGGAAATGGGCTGATTTGTCTGGTGGGAATTTGTGTCAACTAGTGTCAAATAGTAGTCTTGATGCAACACACAACGATTCGCTATCGCGCGCGTTATTTATGTGTTCTTCTAATGTCGCCATCAACACGGATCAAGACCATGTTTTCAGACCAAACAAAGTATCCAAAATGCATTGTGTGTCGCTTGCTCGGTCAGGGGCGTTCCAGACGGTACGTCACGTCAGGCATCGTCATCAACTCCTGAATAATCAGTGCGAGTCTTAAAACATAAAATATAGCTATATGCCGTGGAATCTTTGTAAAATACGCTCAGTAGAAGTGATTTTACAAATTATGAACACATGTCCGGAGGCGTCAGTTGTCCTTTAAGGCATGTACTACTTTTTGAGAAAAAAAGCTTTTCTTGTTTTAATGCTGATGTTCAAGAGTAGTTAATTGAATTTGAAAAGTGTCAAATTCTGCGCGTTCTGTCTAACTGTTACCTCGCGCCTGTGCATAGAGTATCATTCATACTGTATGTAACCATGAGTAGTTTCAGCACCTGACCATTATATGGTCCATATATCTTAAAGCTCCATTTTACTTGTTGTTTTTACATCTTTTACTGCATTATCTATTAGAATATCTGTAAAATAAACTATCTGTAAACATCCATCTATCCGTTTTCAACACTAATTGTCCTGAACAGGGTAACCGGCGATGCTGGAATCAATCCCACCTGAATCGGGTCAAATGGCAGTCAGTCGGAGGGATACATCGAGAGCGCGCCCTTGCGCCATTTACGCATTGACAGCCACTGGCGCAACTTTGTACTGCGCCTGCACTGGCGCAAGTCTATTACGATGAGCACGTGTTGCGACATGATCTGTGCCACATATGACATACTGTACTTCTGTTAAAATAGCTAAGAAACAAATTTCGTTAAACAGCAATTTAAAAGTGTTCGTTTTCCTTCAGATGTTTTAACTTTACTCGTCTGCCATCGTGCCCTACCGATTATCGAGCCGTAATCATTTTGTATTTGTTTCGGTGGGTTCAAAAGTTGTGTTCGAGGACATCGGGGGTTTCCGCTATCTACTGGAAACTGACGAAAGGGCCAATCGAATATTCATTTACCCATGGTGCATTGCAGTATTTACATCAAACATGGTGGATGGATTCAGTATGGAGCACGAGAACAGCACTAAAACTCTAAAAGACAATAAAAACTGGCAGCAAACAAACATCTTGTTTTTTAAGAAACAATCAAATACGTTTGAGGGTAGTGCCAATTCGTTGCAGCAAACTGCTGTTAAGGATTCAAATTTAGTGGATAATGGGAATGATTTCAAAGCTGTTGCAGCACATTAGAAATCTACAAAGAAAAGAAATGTGTTTAAATAGACACCAGTAAGAAATATGCTACGTTTATTCTCTGTGTTCTCTGTAATACTGCAGAATATTGTATCAAAATAGCACAGCAATGATTGTGTTGGAACAAAAGAAAATTGAAAATGTTTATTTCCAGAATCAGACCCACAAGGGGACACAAGTCAGTGTCTTATTGTGCCGGTCCCATGCCTGGATAAATACAGAGGGTTGTGTCAGGAAGGGCATCCGACGTAAAAGCTTGGCCAAAATAAACATGCGAATCAAACTTCTGAGGATGGAGGACACTGATTCGCTGTGGCGACCCCTGAAGGGTTTTTTTTTAATCAGTTTTGTATACTTCGGCATTCGGCAATCTAGTTAAATCGGGCCCCATCCATTTTAGAAAATGGCCTACTTTTCTGAAACAAGGGGACCAACTGGCCCCCCGTTTTAATTTCCCAGACGCCCCCCTGCAGTCGTGAGGCACAGAGATGAACAATCTTTTCAAACTTTGGCAATAGGTAGGTCTATTTTTGTAATTTGAAAAACACACTTGATACTTTAGTTTAGAGACTCAAGTCATATTGTCGAATATAAACTTTTTGTAGTTCTTGAGAGCAGCCTATGCATTGAACAATTTAGCTGCTTCCGATCGGCACAGCCACCGAACGGCTTCGTATTCATTCCGGTAGAGGTCGCTGTGGTAGTTATTTCAAGAGCAAGTACGTACAAGTAGTAGAACGTTTGGGGTCCATTCGCCCATTTTGACGTAGGCCTATGCTGCAGACACTGTTTGGGGGCGTCAAACATCCGGTGAAGATTATTAGACGCACTAATAATTTATTTTTTTAAATGAATTTCAAATCAGACATGAGTAGAATTAAAGCAATACAAACAATTGAAAAGGAAGTAGAGAAAGGAAATTACTTCGAATCAGCATCCTTCCTTTATGCCCGGGCAGAGTTGTGTGCTTTTTGATGATATTGGCAGTTGCATTTAAACGGTATATGAAAACAAAACAATATGATGTTAAAATAACATTTTAAAAACAACAGTGAATTGTTGTGGATAAAGGTGAAACATGAGTCAATTTTAGAATATTGGAGAAAATAATCACGTGTTTTCTGTTTATTTTTTTATTTTAGATTTTTCTCAGTTCCAAATTGAATTGCACTTATGTACCTCATTGCCACTAACTAATCAATTATGCCTCACATGTGTCAACATTTTTTTTGAAAGGGGTTGAGGGTTCTGTTTCCAAGTTGTCCTTGGGTCTCTTCTGGTTTAAACAGCTGCTGTAGCTGTCCTGGTGTGATGCATCTGAATAGAACTTGAACATTGTACTGCAGCTTCCTGCATAGCTGTATTCACTTGTGAAATGGTCTTTTGCATTAGCTTGTCAGGGAACCATGAACACTGGGTGTTAAGCCTAGATGAAAAGATATCATTCACTCAAAGTGCCTGTCTAACAGCATTGTTGTGGATTTTACAGTAACCTTTTTTTCATCCTCTTTGAATTAAAAAGTACTCCCTCATCACACCCAAAAAAAATTGCTCTAACCCTTCCATACACCCTGCAACCTGAAAACGCTGTCCACTATAGTAACCGCTATCCCTGAAAGGGTTAACATATACAGTGAGACCTCAGCTTACGAACTTAACTGGTTCCCAGAAAGTGTGTGTAAGGCGAATAGTTCGTCTGCTAAGCATTTATTTCCCATAAGAAACCATTAAAAATGAAAATCCGCTCCAACGTCCCCATAAAACATGATTTTCTACTAAATAAGCCTTAAAACCACACAAAATGTACCTTATTTTACGAATAATAAATGTGCTGTTGTATTGTAATTAAAGAAAGACACTGTACTGCATAATAAAGTCATTTTATTTACCTTTGATGGTCGTTGTCAATGGGTGGTAGCAATGGGCGACTTAGCGTAATGGCACTGGGACGCTAAGTCACACAAACGCACACCTCGTTCGTGTTTTTCGATGATCTTCTTCTGCTCGGCCATACATTTCTTTTGTGTCCTCTTCAGCTTAACACTAGCCTGTGTTTTCGGTTCCATAATCGCAAAAGTACTTCACTCGATAACAAACCACATCTGCACTCAAAGGGGGTGTGGAAAACTAGTCCGCTAGCCACACTGGCGCTGTTGTTTGGTTCGTCGGCCAAACACTTGTTTGTATGCCAAGATTATATTCTCGCGAATTTAGTGTTCGTAAAGCAAAATGTTCGTAAACTAAAGCGTTGGTAAACCGAGGTATTATTGTACCAAATTTATATTTGTGAGTTGTTTGTTTCTGATTGTCTTGCAATTGATCTTAAAACTGATTTTTTTTTTTATATCTAGCCGTTTTTGCTTGCCGTCATTTCAAGAAAGCTTAGTATGTTGTATTAAGTTCATCCTGTCTACTTGATATCTAATTCAAAATAGATTCTTGGCGTATACTTCCGCCTTTGTCTGAGGAAACTCTGACGAACGCGGAAGTAAACGCCAAAACATGTCAGGTATTTGAACACCTACAATACACTGTCTGTAAGAAAAAAAAATCTGTTTTAAATTAAAATAAGCTAAGTATGTCATAAGCAGAAAACAAATCCTGCCTCATGCAAAACTAGACATGCAAATAACAATGGACAAAGGTAGTACCAAACCAAATTATTTTGCTGAAAGCACCACAATTTCTTTAAAGCCGAAAGAACTTGTTGACATCTGGCTGAAAGAGATGTGAATTTAGAGTGGCCCATATAAAGGGGTAATATAAATATCGATCCACCCTTCCATAAGTTTCCTCCCTCCTTCTGTTGCCAATGTTAACCCCTTTGCCCTTTCCTTCTCTTCAGTTAATACGCCTGCTGTTTGCGTGCCCTCCATCTTCCCAGCACCCCCTTTCATCTCCCATCTGCTGCAGAAACTGCTGCAGGAGTGTCTGGATTGGGGGCAAGGATAGGTGGGACTGAGGCGTGGGGAGAGTGGGGGGGGGGTGGATGTCCCCGTCTCAAAAGAATAATCGTGCATCTGCTGCTTGTAGTCAAACAGTTCTCTTTACACTACCCAGTGTTGTATTAGGAAGGGGCAGGAACTCAGACATAAAACATTTTGTAGGGTTGCCTTAAAATAGTTTTATTAATTAAAATAAATAAATAAATAAAAACAATGAAAGAGTAGTTATGGTTTCAATATTTAAAATAATATCCCAATCAAGTAATATATCGTGTTATATTGTATTTTGTAACTCTTCATAATCCAAACATTCATGATACTAGTAGAATACTCCTATTACATTATATTTAATCATTTCAGGTACAGCAGTCACTACAGTGCGGTCACTACAGTGGCGGTCACTACAGTGGTGGTCACAACAGTGGCGGTTACTACAGTGGCGGTCACTACAGTGGCGGTTACTACAGTGGCGGTTACTACAGTGGCGGTTACTACAATGGTGGTTACTCCAGTAGCGGTTAATAGAGTGGCGGTTACTAGAGCCGCGGTTACGACAGTGGCAGTCACTAGAGTGGCGGTCACTACAGTGGCGGTCACTCCAGGGTGGTTATTACAGTGGCGGTCACGACAGTGGTGGTCACTACGGTGGCGGTTATGACAGTGGCGGTCACCACACTGGATGGTTTATCAAACAGGTGTCAACGTCATTTTATTCGGCCCGTGAAAGAAAATCAAGCATGTCAAGTTCAATGATGCTGGCTACGGTCCGAACCAAAATTTCAAATTGTCTTATGAAAACTACGATACAATACTCGCACCACTGCTATCCTCGTTCATAGTCTCGTCACCTCCCGGATTGACTATTGCAATTCACTTCTCTTTGGTGTCCCTCAGAAACTCCTCCACAAACTTCAACTTGTCCAGAATTCTACAGCCCGGATCATCACCAGAACTTCATCCTTTCACCACATCACCCCCGTCCTCCAAGAGCTCCACTGGCTCCCGGACAAATATAGAATCAACTTTAAAATTCTTCTTTATACATTTAAAGCTGTCCGTAACCTTGCCCCACATACCTATCTGACCTTCTTCAAATTTCTATACCCTCTCGTTCCCTCAGATCCTCTTCCTCCCTCCGCCTCTGTGTGCGCCCGCCTGCCCGTCTCAGCATGATGGGTGACAGAGCTTTCAGGTGCTCTGCCCCCAAACTTTGGAACTCACTTCCTCCCAACATTCGTAACATCGATTCTCTTCCCACCTTCAAGTCCCATCTCAAAACCCACCTATTTAAAATTCCATTTTCGGTGTAGCTCTCTCTCATGTTTCTATTTATAATTGTATTTTATCTATTGCATTGTATATTCTAATGGCTTCCCCAAATTCAGAACGGTCCTCGAGAGGAAACCGGAACTACAATGTGGTCCGTGGCAAAAAATTAGCTTGACACCCATGGCATGTTATCAGGTTACAGGTTTTCATTATTGGTGCATGAAAGTGTTAATTCGGCGATCTGATCATTCCTACTTATCAGTGGTGGGCCATTATGGCCTGCAAGGCCTTCCCTGCTGGCCATAATTTGTTAGAGTCAGAAATCTACCTGGACACGTTCATAATCTCACAAACTATGATTGGCTAGTCAACAGTCAATCGTAGTAGCACTTGATGCTAGTGACAGAGTATACTGGCCAGAGCTAGCACACTGTATCTGTAGCGAGCTGCATAAGCAAATACATTGTTTTGTTGATTTAATTGTGGTTTTGTCAACCCACAATGGCTGAAGGAGGAGAAGAAATTGATTACGTTGGAGATTTACTGTTGAAACCATTTGCAAGACGGACTTTTCAAGAAAAAATGGCCATCATTAAGAAAGGTCGGACAGCTCCGAATATTTCAGAAAATAGCAAATAATATTGCAATTTTATGAGGTTATTATTGATGCTTCACAATAACATTGTTCAATCTTCTCTGTGGTGTGAAAGAGCGAGTTATTTCCTGGCTAACTGTACCCTCTAGTGCAGTACAGGACGGTAGTAAATCACACCACACGTTTTTACAGTGACAGCTGGGCATTGCTTCACATGTAGCACCAGTGAAGGCCTAGAAGTTTCATGCACGTCCCGCCACTGCTATACTATCGCCACTGCTATTACTATCATTACTTTACTCAGTGCATTTATCAGTTCTACACAAAAGCCCCTCACATTGTGTGTTATTTGTTAGCACTGTAAACTTCTCTGGGCATTCAAGACCCACAGGTGCACCTGAGCTAAAAAAAAATGTCCTCCATAGCCTGTTTTTCTTTAAATTGGCTATTCTCGTTGCCAAACCATTGTCTTCGCAGTTCTAAAAAAACACATGAATGGAAATCACTGATAGGATATCTTTTATTTATACTTGGTGTGAGTGCCTCGACTGGGATCTCCACCTTATCGTGGTGAGGCACGTTGCGCGTCCCCATGACCCCGAGAGCTATGTCGGCTGGATCTTGTACTCCTGGCAGGGTCACCCAAGCCGAACAGGTCGGAGGGTAGAGGCCAGACAAAAAGTGATCCAAAATCCGCACCCGGGGGTAGGCGTAGGCGGAGTCCAACAGATCGGACCACCGGCAGCCCCCTGCAACCGCACTCACCTGAAGGTCGTCTTGAGTCCTCACTCATGCCACTGGAATACAGTGGGTGCGGCCAAGTATGTGGGGTAAGGAATTGCGCGCCCCGTCCCTCACACTAAATCCACTAGTCGCGCAAGTTTCAGCTTCCACCATATAAGTCCACTGGCGAAAGGATAGGATAAAGTGACGGGGGCAGGTCATGGATGTGACTTCTAGCTTGATTCCTACACAGAGGCGGTACAGGATTGATGGTCGTTGCAAAGATGGGATGCAACATTGTCCTTCGGCAGCATCCTGTGCATCTGAGCAGCCCTATTCAGGGTCCGCACTGCTCACGCCTTATAGGGGAAGGGTCTAGAAAACGTGACCTAAACATTGCTTGTTCCACCACACCTGGGTGGCCCACCGCAGCCACCAAGGCTTCCCCCCTCTGCGGTCGAAAACGAAATATAATCAAACCCATGACTATGAACCTAGCTTCCTGGAATGTTTGCACCGTCCTCGATGCTCGTGATGGGATGGAGAGACCTCGAAGACGAACTGCCCTCATTGCACATGAGCTCAGGAGGTACAACATCGATATTGGCGCACTCAGTGAGACTCGGTTCTCAGGCAAGGATTCACTCACAGAAGTTGGTGAGGGCTACACCTTCTTCTGGAAGGGTCTCCCAGAGAATGAGCAAAGACTCCATGGAGTTGGCTTTGCTGTGAAAAGCAACTTACTCAGTAACATCCCTGAGTCCCCCCAAGGCATCAGTGAACGGCTTATGACCGGGGGTATTCCCCTGGTAAAAGGTCGCTTCGCAACTTTAATCAGTACCTATGCTCCCACCTTGGATGCTGACGATAACACCAAAGATGCCTTCTACGAGTCCCTGGATGCAACCATATCCAAAATCCCTGCCTCTGATAAACTTGTTCTGATGGGTGACTTCAATGCCCAAGTAGGTACTTATGCTAGGCTCTGGAAAAACACGTAATCAGAAAGCACGGGATGGGGAAAATAAACAGCAATGGCCTCCGACTCCTCACTCTGTGCTCTGAGCATCAGCTGATTGTAACCAGCACCATCTTTCAGCTGAAAAAGAAATACATCACATCATGGATGCATCCCATGTCCAAACATTGGCACCTACTGGACTACACCATCACAAAGCAACGAGACCAAAATGACGTCTGCATCACGCGGGCCATGCGTGGGGCTGAATGCTGGACTTGTCATCGACTGATCAAGTCCAGGCTCAAGCTGAGAATTCGACCTCCTCATAAGAAACAGCAACCCCAAAGGCGTCTTAACTCAAGGGCCCTTGAGTCCCCAGAATGTGCAGCCAGCTACCGCAACAAGTTGATGTTGAAAGCAGGCGGAAAAAATTGAGGACAACAATTCATCAAGCTGCCTCTCAGACCATCGGCTTTACTCAGAGCGCCGGTTACCTCCTGACATGGCAACTTTACCACCTCATCTGCGACATCTGGCAAAACGGGACACTTCCTCAGGAATGGAAAGGCAGCAACATTGTCACCATTTATAAAAGGAAGGGGGACAAGTCAGTCTGTGGCATCAGCCGTGGCATCTCCCTGCTTTACGTTGCTGGCAAGATTCTTGCAAAAGTAATGCTGTTCTGTCTTCCATCGCACATTACCGAAGACATCCTCCCAGAGACAATGAGGTTTCAGAAAGGATCGAAGCACTCTGGACATGATCTTCGCTGCGCGCCAAGTTCAGGAGAAATGCAGGGAACAAAACAAGGACCTCTATATCACCTTCATCGACCTTACCAAGGAATTTGACACAGTTAACTGTGACATTCTCTGGAACATACTGCAGAAATTTGTCGTCCCCTCCAAATTTCTCGGCATCCTTAAACAGTTCCACAGCGGCATGCAAGCAACTGTACTTGTTGGTGGCCAACAATCTTCCCCTTTCCCTGTGGAAGTCGGGGTGAAGTAGGGCTGTGTACTGGCCCCTGCTATATTCAACCTGTTCCTGATGCCAGCTACGCTCCTCTTCCATAAGTCCATCCAGGAAGGTGACGGCGTACAAATCCAATTCCGCCTGGATGGTAGCCTGTTCAACATCAGACGCCTACAGGCCAAGACCAACACCCTCATCAGCGGCATCCACGAGTTACAGTATGCAGATGATTGTGCTCTGCTGGCCCACAGCCCAGCTGCCATGCAACATGCCCTTGATACCATGACCTCCATCTACCGATCACTGGGTCTCGTGATCAATGTAACCAAAACGGAGGTCATGGCAAAAGAGTGTTCTCCACCCCAGTGTTCACCCTCAGTGGCACACTCCTCAAGGTTGTCCAACAATGCAGCTACCTCGGCAGCATTCTAACACCCTCCTGTCTAATTGATGATGATGTCCAGACCCGCATCAATCAAGCCTTCAAAGCTTTTGGCAGATTGCGTACTCGTGTGTTCGAAAACAACCACTTAAGAACTCCAACAAAAGTCGCAGTCTACCAAGCAGTGTGTGTGTCCACGCTGCTATATGGCGCAGAAGCCTGGACCATCTATCGAGGCCATGTGAGACGCCTTGATGCATTCCACATCAGGTGCCTCCAACGGATCCTTGGCATCACCTGGCAGGATCATGTCCCACACACTGACATCCTTCAACGCACTGCCTCCACTAGTATCGAGGCTATACTTGCAAAGATGCAACTCTGGTGGGTTGGACATGTCATCCAGATGCCTAGCTGCCGCTTGCCTCGACAGGTGCTGTTGGGGTAATTCGCTGTAAGAACATCTTTAAACATCGCTTTCTAATCTTTGTTTACGTTTTGGACTTCCGGATACGTCACATCCTGCCTTCCTTTCCATGATGTTGCACACCATTACGTCACATCCTATCGCGTCACACCCTGTGCGGCATATAAATGCTCTCCCATTCCATCTATCGCTCTCTCTCCATGCTTCCTCCTTAACCGACACCACAATGTCTCAGCTGTCTTCAAGATTAAGCCAACTTTCTGTTCAACACCTGGCTTCCTGATGATTTAACCATCCTGCCGACAATGCCCGTAGAAGCAATGAACCAGGGACGAACGATCAAAATAAACCCATTAGGTGCTTTATGGACAACTCTTGTCAGCGAATAGGAAGCCTGGTGGTCCTAAGCTGCGATACAAAGACGAACTTAAACAGACTCTAAAGAAATGCAACATCAAGCCCAGCGATCTGGAGTCTCATGCAGCTAACAGGCCACTCTGGCCTTCCTTATGCCACAAAGGGGTGACACAACTTGAAGACACACGCACCCAGAGGAGGATCGTGCGGCACCAGCAAAGACACCTTTGTGCTGCTCCAGTACCGCCCCGGCAGCCCGGTCCGGGCCTCACATGTCCTGAATGTGGCAGGATTTGTGGCTCCAGAATCGGGCTTCATAGTCACCTACAGTGGTATCGCCGGCAGCGACAATAACCACTGTCCAATACCCCACATAAGAATGGAAGCTATGTTATCTTCGACTTCGATGGACTGCCAAGAGACTTGGTGTGATTTCAAATTTATGGTTTGTCTACAACTGTCATGAGTCTGATCTACTGTATCATGTGAGAGATAGATGCGCACACAGACACGCACACATGGGAACACACGCACACACACACACAAAAATGTCTTCACTTCGCACCCAAGACACCCAAAGCAATGATACGGCAAAAAAAAGTAGGGGCTGTACTAACATTAAACTTTAATGTGAAGTAGGAAGCCGCAAAATATTCTGCTGTGGACAATGCATAATGAACAGTATTTCTTTGTGTCTTATGCTCAGGCCCCTGATTTGCCTCATAATATACATCCTCAACACTCGGTGGGCCCCATTGACTGAACTCATACATCTGCTCACCGGGGTTTCATGCGCCTCTTCGCATTTTCGTGTCTGGTGTCTTCATGCGATCTACCATTCAACCAAATGACATGCACGCATATGACGCCGAATGCATACATTAACGTACACACGCGCATCATCACACACGAGACCACCCTAAGAATGCCAGCCATCGTCTCAACATCAGACAATAAGCAAAGGCTGTGGACGCAGCCATGACAGGCTGACTTTTCCCTCGAGAGCCCACTTGGGTCAGGTTTGTTGAAACTCCCCCTTTTCCTTCATCTGTCCACGGGGAGAAGGTTTTCAAGCTGCTCTCTGTGATGCGTAGGAGAGGCAGATGCTGGCCTCTCTAATGGGAGGTCCGTGGGGGCAGGTGACATGACACCGCTGCGATTCCCATGCCTCATGGCACGCTCATGTCACACTCCTTGCAAGTAATACGTATGGCAACAAAGAGGCTGCATTGTCCATCTGCGCAACTGACACAAAGACATCTCCCCCACTCCATAGACATGGATCGGGCACTGTGGATAGATGAACACCTGATATAAAACCTTCAATAACACACATTGTAACATCTGACAACAACATAGTAGCTTTTATATTGTACAAAAATAAACACTTAAAGGACCGACGCCCCGGACAAGTTGTGTCCATAATTTGTAAGACTTGCGCTGAATATTCAGGAAGTCTTGTTTTCGAGTTGATGATGATCCCCACGTGACGTCACGTTTGGAACGCCCCTGACCGAGAAAGCGACACACGCATTTTGCGGTACTTTGTTTGGTCTGAAAACTTTGTGTTGATCCGTGTTGATGGCGAAATTAGAAGGAAAACACATAAATAACGCGATGGTGAATCGTTGTGTGTTGCACCAAGACAACTATTTGATATTCGCTGACACAAATTCCCAGCAGACAAATCAGCCAATTTCCAACGGAACTTGGGCGCCATCTTCTGCATTTTCTGGGTGCTACATTGCTGTCATTGATGGCTCGAATGGATATGGGAGGACTCCTTTAATCGATTGCAAACATTTATGCTTTCCTTTTCAGAACTATTTGAATCATATTCATAACTGGATGAGTAACAAGAAAGCATCTTCTCTGAATCTGAACTCCGCGAGCCCATTGTTCTGTTTCTTGAGCGTTTCTTGACTTGGCGTGACGTCATGAACTGGGGGTGGGACTTTCTGAAAATTCCCAGTTTCGAGCTGATTTGTGGCAAGATTTTTGACACTTTAAGTCATTTTTATTGGTGTTTTTGCATTTGACTCAAAATATCAGCCTCTGTGTTTTGGGTATTTTGGATGCTATAAAACTTTTTCTGATGTCAGTTAGGAAACAAAAAAATGGTGTCGGTTGTCCTTTAAGAGTTGCAAATACAATGGGGAGATAAATTATTTGATCATCTGCGATATTTCTACATTTGCCGTGCCACTTTATCCTCACTCCGATCACGAATGATTCTGGAGCCTATCACAGCTGCCTTCAGGCAGTGAGCGGGGGACACCCTGAACCGGTTGCCAGCTAATCGCAGGGCACACAGAAACGAACAACCATTTGGCTCACACCTAAGGAACAATTTAAAATGTTCAATCAGCCTTCCATGCATGTTTTTGGAATATGAGAGGAAACTGGAAGACCTGGAGAAAACCCACGCAGGCCTGGGAAGAACATGGAAACTCCACACGGAGAGGTGTTGTATTTTTTATTTAGCTAAATTACATTTGAGGCCGGAGTAGCCCACTATTCGACAGGTAAGCACGTCCGTCTCACAGTGCAGAGGTGTAGGTTCCGATTCCTACTGCGGCCTTCCTTCTCCCACCCTTGCCTGGGTGGGTTTTTTCTGGGTAGTCCTTCCACCTTCCAAAAACATGCGTGGCAGGTGAATAAACCACTCTAATGCGAGTATGAATGCTTGTTTGTCTGTATGCCCTCTGATTGGCTCACAAGCAGTTCAGGGTGTTCCCCGCCTACAGCCAGAAGACAGCTTTGACAGTCTCCAGCGCAACCGCAACCTTTGTGAAGACAATCGAATCACAAAATAGATGGATGGATTATATTGAATTGGATTAGCCGTTATTAGTCTGGCAGTGGAAAGCAAAGTTATGGAAGGAATAAGAAATGAAAGTAAGAAGTAGAAAAACAAAATACAGGAGCTGCTGGAAAGGCAGCCACTCTTTCGGCACCATCTTGAAGTCAAAAGTACAAAAAAATGAAGGATCGATGGATGTATGGATGGATGGAAGAACATAGAGCACAAACTGAGCTAGGAAACTCAAAGGTTCAGCTCCTTCTACATATTCTCGATTGGTTGAGATCCCAAGACTGACCAAGTCCTTCAACCTAAATATGCTTTGTCTTTTTCAAATATAGTTGTCACTTTCTCACCAAGCAGTTTGCTCATTCGTGATATGTGTTGTCTATGGTGATACAGTATAGAAAATGGAAGGGAACAAATTCCTGGAACGAGAGCTACACATTGAAGAGTTGCAATCAGGAGTAATTGGTTGTGCACGAGCAAATTTGTGGGAGATATAACTCTGGCTACAGACATAACTCTGGCTGATTATGGTCTACGACTGGCCTGATTGTCCCATTTTCTCTGGTCTCACCTCATCAGCATTACTAAGCCCATGTGGTAACGATCTCAGAAGTGTGTTGGAAGCAGGACCCAAATTAAACCTCACACCACCATGGCGATTTGTGAAGGGTTATATTGTTTTATAAAAATAGCTTATTTTACTCCCCTTTCAAAACATTTATTTTCTTTCGCTAAGATTTTAACCTCATTGTCGTCAAATGAGTGGTTGCTAGCTTTTACATTTGCACCTCTTGGATGAGAAGCGAAACGTCTGACACCTTCAAAGAAGTACAGATGATGGCTGAAGAAACCTTTTCATCAATGGAACGTAGTGTGTTCTTCCATCACGGTTTGGTTCAGGGCCACCGCAAAAATGGACACAATCCGACTTGAACGGACAGTTATGACTGTGGAAAAAATCATCGGCAACGCCCTACCTACTCTCGAGGACTTGCACACTGCAAAAATCAAGACAAGAGTGAGGAAAATCCTACTGGACCCTCAGCACCCTGCCCACCACCTTTTCCAGCTTCTCCCCTCAGGCAGGCACTACCAATCCATGCACACCAAATCCAGCAGACATTTAAACAGCTTCCACCGAACCATTAACTCTCGAAAGAGTAGCCCAAATAGAACTGTACAGTGCCTCTTTGCAACTGTGCACAAACCATCCCGTTATAATCATTGTTACTCCAGCTCTATACTCACTTTAACCGCTGTCTGCTTGATAGTTTGCTCATTGTCTCACAGTTGTACGTGAGAGTTAGTCGATTAAGGCATTTGATTAGATTAGATAAACAATATTTTGTTGACTGTATTGCATGTTTTTAGGTCATAAAAAATACTTAACAGAGGATCCCTGAATCCATAAATAAAGTGAAAATTTACTTCCTCTGTATCAATATTTGCAGAACACTAATTATGATTTTGGCTTGCGGAAGTTAGCTGAAACATGCCGATTCTCTATGATTCTTTGCAGAAACAGTACCACTGCTGATATGCTTTAAATTACAGTGATGCCTCGGCTAACGAACGCTTTAGCTAACGAACTTTTTATGAACGTTTAATTTGTGAGAATATAATCTTGGCATACGAACTATTTTTCGGGAAACACACTGAGTGATGGATCGCGAACGAGCCAGTTCTTGGAGCTCCTGACAAGGAGCTGAAAATGGCAGCCAGCTTTTTTTTCCCTCTAATCCCCGCCCCCAGTCTTCGGTTAAAGCTGCACGTGATTGGTCAAGATCCGTGGTAGAGGAGGGAGGAGACTCACGCTGTAGGACACACGCAGGAGCGAGGAGGGGCGCGGGTTACACAAACAGAAACACACACACGAAAGGGAGAGAACAGAGCTTGAAACAAAAACAACAAAAAAAAAGCGAAAAAAAAAACAAAAGTGAAAAGGTAAGAACATGGATAGAAAACAGTGAAATTTGGACTTGTTTCAACTTTATTGATAGTTCAAAGGCAGAGTGTAGACTGCAAGGTTAAAATATCCCATCAATCAGGCTCCACAAATAACCTGCACCAGCCATCTGTATAATTAGAAGAGAGCCTACAAGCAAGGGAACCAGCTATTAATAAAGTTTCTAGTGTGTCTGCCTCCATCTGTTGCTTTTGCAATATCACAACTTCTAAGATGTACAACTCAGAGCTCCTTGAGACATTTTATACAAAAAAGCTCTCCATTCCATCATGCCATCAACGACCATCACAAACTTAAATAAAACGACTTTATTATACAGTACAGTTTCTTTTATTCATTTAATTACAATACCATAGCACATTTATTATACACAAAATAAGGTATATTGTGTGTAGTTTTAAGGCTTATTTAGTTCAAAATTAGGTTTTATGGGGACCTGGGAACGAATTATTCTCATTTCAATGGTTTCCTATGGGAAATTAATGTTTGGAATACACACTTTTCGGCGTCCACACACTTTCTGGGAACCAATTAAATTCGTAAGCCAAGGTATCACTGTATATCCTCGACCTATTTTGAACATCCTGCATGGTCAGATTATTTGCATTACAGGCTCATGTCTGATAACTGTTGGGGAGAAATAAATAAGTTGTTGTAGAACACATGTTCAAATAATATTTTGGTTTTCCACCTAAACGCCTTCATTTTGCCTCATTCGTCTGTTTCATTGTGTTTTTTTTTGGGGGGGGGGAGCCGGTCAGTGTACGTAGGCACGCGACGCCCCCTCCCCTCCCCCCATTATTAGAATATCAACACCCCCCCTCCTCGACACACACAATCACACAGACGCACACGCACACACTTACACAAACACACGCTCCACACTTCAACAATCACCACACGCGCATGTTGCACTATGCTTATCTTCAAGTAGCTGGAACACAAACATACCCAAACGTACAACCTGGATTGGCCCGCAGCAAGTCATAGTATTGCTTTGCATAATCATTCGTCTGCTGTATTTTCCTGAAACATCATTTCATTAAAATTTTGTCATATAAATCAATTCTTATATCATATAGTATAATACCATGATGTCAAATAAAAGCAGTTTCCTTGAGTCACTACACACACAATGAGTTTCTTCCAATTTAAGCGAGTATAGTTATAGCTTTATAGTATGTAAACAACAGATGAGGTGTGTTTAACCTCCACCGCCTCTTGCAAACGACAGGTGCTGCAACGGCCTGCCCTCCCACCCGGGTGCTCCCTTGAAAAAGTGGATTTGGTGTGTACTTGTGTGCGCTGGGGAGTCGGGTGGTGGTGTGTGAGTGTGTGCGTGTGTGGTTGGGTGCGTGTGTGGTTGGGGGTCATGCTCCGGGAAACAATAGCCTGGTTGGCGCCGCACACGACCGACCATGTGCCGTTGATTTTCATACAGCTGTTCGCCTGGGGGCCTGACAAAGGCAACGGGAGACTAGCGCGAACGCATGCATGCGCACGCGCGCGCAGACACACACACACACACACACACACACACACACACACACACACACACACACACACACACACACACACACACACACACACACACACACACACACACACACACCCGCGTGCATGTCCTTTTCTTGAAAGCATCTAAATAGCATCTACCCGCACAATACGGTCCTTTCGGGACCTGCCGCCACCCCTTTTGTCTCCCCCACGCGTCAGAGCAATTATAAGGTTAGTGCAAAAAAAAGATAAGACCATGTGTCATCCCTTCTGGTCTGTGTTTAGTGGTCCCAAACAATAGGAAGGAAGCTAGGAAAGAAGAGAGAAAGAAAGAAAGAAAGAAAGAAAGAAAGAAAGAAAGAAAGAAAGAAAGAAAGAAAGAAAGAAAGAAAGAAAGAAAGAAAGAAAGAAAGAAAGAAAGAAAGAAAGAAAGAAAGAAAGAAAGAAAGAAAGAAAGAAATATTTATATAATAATGTATAGTGAGTCCGGACATCTGGGCCAATTTGTCCAAATATTTAGCATAAACTTGAAGATATTCCCAAACAATTAAAGATTCATGAATTATTGAGCATTTACCTTTTCAATCTTTTAGAGTTTGAATATGAGAAGATAACGAATAATTAAACCCCAAATTTATGAACAATTCTGATAGTTACAAACTTTCTATTTGCTCTAAATTGATTACTGGACAGACAAGTCAACCATGGCCGATTCATAATATAAAACGTGACATGAACCCTTGTAAATTTGAGCAAATTTAATTCATGTCACAAATCTAGATTTAATAACATGATCTCTTTCGATAATACTTTATAAGTGGTGGTTGGACTTTTTTTTGTAACATACCCATTGCATATAACGGGTTATGAACTCTGGTTTTGGACAGCTGTGAGAGCAGTATTGCCATTTTGCGTGAAACGTTCAGACACGAGGGAAATTAAAGCAACAATAGTCCAGATGTATCGTGGGTCGTCGAAATCCCCTGGCGGATCCAGAACGTGTCGGGCTGCTCCCCTCCGGCTCCGCCTCCTTACCCGTGACGCGCGCCATCGTAGAGATAAAAACCAAACTTTACGCTGCAGGATCCAAAACACAGTAGATTGCGGAGTTTTTAGTAAGAAACGAGGAAAAACACGGAAATGCCAATAAGATGATCTGATATTTCACCCTGATTCCTGTTTTGAAGGATTCGTATGACGTTTCTTGATTATTGAGGAAATACTGCGCACGACGAATGCCCGCATCCACTTAATTTTGGGAAGCAAAGAACACACAAAGTCTGAGAGGAAATGGCACATATGCACCTGCGATACTTTTTGGCTTGTTCGTTGGTAAACATCGTAAGTGGATTTTTTAAAATTGAGTCATTTCAATCTCGCGCAGATCTGTGTTTATTGTGTTTTATTCTAATCTGTCGTTTCAGGTTTTATCTTCTGGAGTGTTCGAACTGAAAATCAATTCATTCCACACTGCACAACGCATTTGCAGGAGACACAGGGACTGTCACATATTTTTTAGAATTTGCCTTAAGCACCCGGAAGATGTGATCTCTGCCGAGCCACCGTGCACGTTCGGGACCGGCCAAACTAATGTCATCCGGGCGGATCACACGTCAATCTCCAGCAGTGCACCAATCAGGGTGCCTTTCCACTTCAAATGGCCGGTAATTGCAATTTAGCTTTAAAATCACAAAATCAGAGGAGGCTGAGGATCACATCAAATCATTCATGCATCATGTCAAAAATGTTTCAGGGGACATTTTCGTTGATCATTGAGTCTTGGAACGCTGAGTCCCCGACTGAATACACAGGTATCTTTCGCTTTTGTGGTTAAATGTGAAATTGTAACTTTATTGTGAATGTCGTGCGTTTTTTAATCAATTCCAACTTCTGTATGCAGACAACCAAAACAACCTGGTCAATCGCCTTGCGACCAGGAGGAGACTCGCCATCGGGGAGGACTGGTCCCAGGATGTGCACTTTGGAGAGCAGAGTGAACTGCGTTATTCTTACCACGTCTTTTGTGACGAATACTACTTCGGAGACGAATGCGCAGAGTACTGCAGGCCGCGTGATGACACACTGGGACACTACACTTGTGATGAGGAGGGCAACCGCATCTGCCTGGAGGGCTGGAAAGGAAATTACTGCTCTGAACGTAAGTAGCGTCCCAGTCATTTGCATGTGCAAACACACGCTCAGCAGTTCGAAACGTTTGAGTTATACATTTTTTAATATCTTGCTTTAGGTTTATACACTTGCTATACGGTCTTTTGTCCTGACTCGTTTGATGACTGGAGACAAAACTGGGTAGTTGATCGCCGCCCCTTTAAAATAAATTAAATTACTGTATAGTGGTATTTTTAATTGGCTTTTGATTTTAAAAATCCATCATTTATTGTGCATATGTATGGAAGAGCATTAGGGCCAGGTTGATTTTTTTTTTGAGATAGGGTATTTGCTAGATTCAAACTCACAAATTTGCTTGATTTAAAGTCACAAATTTGCTACAACTAAATGATAAAAAAAAACTTTCAGAGTTTGAGATACATCATTCGGTCGTGCGGTGGGTTATTGTTAGCAGCCTTGTGAGACGAGATAATTTGCAGAACAGAAGTGGGTACCTGTGGAGTTGCCGTTATGGCTGCACAAGGTATCGTATTTCATTAATTTTATCAGGTTTTCATGGCCTAACGACGTAGAAAATGTCAATACGACACCGCCTCTTCAAACTCCGGATAGAAAATCACAATATTGTGATTCTGTGCCAAGACTTGAAGGATCTGTTTGTTACTAAACCCGATCTCAAAGTAACAACTGATTAACTCGTCCATTTCAACAAGACCGTATCCGTCAGCTACGGAAGAGCTTTAGGCTGCTAACCCACCGCACGACCGAATGATGTATCTCAAACTCTGAAAGTTTTTTTAACGTTTAAATCAAGCAAATTTGTGACTTTAAAACTCGCAAATTTGTTACTTTGACATTAAAATCAGAATAATACCCCATGTCTAACAAAATATATATTTCTACCTGGCCCTAATGCTCTTCCGTAGCATATGTCATTATTTTAAGTGATCATACATTTACAGGTAACACCCGACTTACGACCAGCTCGACTTACGACCACCTGGACTTACGCCCATGACCTTCAGTCTGATGTTACCTGTATTTGGGTTCACAGTCACCACATAACTATATTGTGACAACAAAGAATTGGACATCCCAGATCTATAACACCACTATACTCATCACAGGTCACAATTGTCAACGTACTATAGTAATTTTTATTCTACTACTACCTTTCAGGACTGTATTTTTTTACATTTCTGCACACTAGTAGGGCAATTTTAACCCACAATGACAATGACAATTACATGGACTCATGAGGCACTACCGGATGCACTAGTTGTCAGCTGTGTTTTACAAGTAGGCTACTACAAGTGCTGGATATTACCCCTTTCATGCACCCTGTATCCTGATAATATGATCAGCTGTCTAGTGTAGGAACCGCTTTCCCCAAAAGGGCTAAAATAGCAGAATGTTAGTGTTTTCCCCCTATACTAGTAACCACCCAGTTGTCAAGTATTGGTCCGTTTGACCTTAATAGTACTACAGTAGTCCTCCTAGTATGACTGGCTTATTCAACTAGTGTGCAAAATTCGAAGTGCATCGTTGTTGAAGGACGAGTGCAATGAGTTGGCTTACCAAACCTGCAGTCCAATGAGAGCCAATACAAGACCTGTAAGCCTTTGCCAAAATAATAACTTTCGAATATGAATGACACTGTCATAGAATTATTTACAGTATTGTGGACAGATGTAGTTCAGAGTGCAAACTACTGATATATGTATACCTTGTGTCAGTGACGTGCAGTCAGGGGAGGCAGGTGAGGCCGTGCCTCACCTGTCATCATGGAAATATCAAATGAAAAAATAAATTAAACAGTTATATTTATTTCGTGATTTGTACTTTAAAGTTCTTTTCCATATAACTTCACCGTTTTTGGATTTGTTTTCTAAATCGCTGAATTTTCACATTTACCGTTCAAATACTAAGTAGAGACGAGCTGTGAGGCAGCAGCCGTTCTGAGCCTCACCATGTATTGCGCAACGACTATGCTAACTGTGCTGGCTTGCTCTGCAGTGAGACCGCATTGCTCTCCCTCTGCATATCGCTATTAAAGTGTTCTGTGAAAATGGGGCAGGCAACTATTCAGAGTTGTCTACCCTGTTGTCAGCTTAGTTTCTGTCATGAGTTTCAGACACTGTTTTTACGATAATTTGGACAACTTCGACGGGCTAGATTAAAAAGCCTGACGGGCCACATACGGGCCGCGGGCCGTAGTTTGCCCATGTCTGGTTTAGCTTCTAATTACGCCATCAACACGGATCAACACGAAGTTTTCAGACCAAACAAAGTACCCCAAAATGCATTGAGGTGATCCTTTCTCATTCAGGGCCGTTCCTTCAGTGACGTAGGATGAGGACTCGTCACCAACTTAAAAACAAGACTTCCGGAATATTCAGCACAAGTCTTAAAACGTAAAATATAGATATATACGGTGGAACCTTTGTAAAATACGCTCAGTAGAAGTCATTTGAAGCCATTTTACAAATTATGGACACAACTTGTCCGGACACGTTGGTTGTATAATTTTTTTGTGCAAACCTGACACGTGCAGGCAAGCAAGGAGAGAAGCCAGAGTTATTGGAGCATCTAAATAGCAACCAGGAGGCAAACTATTTTTTTTCCAAAATACTTGTTTTTACATTTTTTTGCAAAATGTCTTGAACTGTTACTCACCACCACCCAAGCTCAAATACATTTTAGATGAGTAACTGCCACCCTGATAGAATAGTTCCCATCTCAACATCTACTGTACACTACTGCAAACCAACAATGATCAATCAGTCTGTCACACTCTCCTTATGCGACCAAAGCCAGAATAGAGTTGATCATGATATCTTTTTTTATCACAATGAGTAATCGTGTCATTGGCTGAAAATAGTGGATACCAGCAATGTACAATAGAAGAAAATGACAACATATGTTTGATATTTACAGCACAAGGCAGCAAAAAGCAGGAAGCGTGACAACCGTACACAAATTAAGTCATGTATATTGCATTCTGTTTTAATTCAAAGTTTCAGGGACAACAGTGGTTACTACAGTCGATAGCTTGTACTCATATCGGTTTGCAGCGTGGATGAAAGAATTAATTGACACAAAAGTTCTTCGTTCTTGGGGAAATTTGACACAAAATGTAAAACCAAGTGTGTTATTATCTGGACCTCCATCCCCCACCCCTCAGAGAAACTTAAAACTAGAGTCTTTTTTCTGTTAATGAAAAGTTGGAACGTTTTTTCCCCCCTTATGTTCTCTGCTGAAATAAAATAAAGGCATTGGGGTAGCACAGATATTAAACATTACAAAAAACACTTTCAAGGTTATCTGTTTGCATGCAGTGAGGGGATTTTAACAAGAAGAAGAAAGCATCCCCCAGGCAGTGTGCCTGCCAGCTGCTTCACTTAATACTTAACTAACAGTGAAGTCTGGAAGGAGGTTGGGGGTCAGACAGGGGGCCCCCTAAATGTATGTATAAGATGTAAGGCGCGCCTATTGTAATCACACACCCTCTCCTCTCTCCTCCCCCTTAGCCATCTGCTCAGCGGACTGCAGTGAGAGGCACGGCTACTGTGAGGCCCCAGGGGGCTGTAAATGTCGAATGGGTTGGCAGGGTCCCTCATGCAGCGACTGCGTACGCTACCCGGGCTGCCTCCACGGCACCTGCAGCCAGCCGTGGCAGTGTAACTGTCAGGAGGGTTGGGGGGGGCTCTTCTGTGACCAGGATCTTAACTACTGCACCAACCACAAGCCATGTTCCCATGGTGCAACCTGCACCAATACTGGTCAGGGAAGCTACACTTGTACCTGCAAGCCTGGATATGGGGGCACTAACTGTGAGATTGAAACCAATGAATGTGACAGTAACCCCTGCAAAAACGGAGGCAGCTGCAATGTAAGTATATTCATTCCAAAGCAGAATGATGAAAACAAAAATATTATTCTACTGCGACAATCCAACTGTTTTTTTAGTGCATTAGTCAAAGGGCACCCATTCATAAAAAAAAATAAACAAACAAACAAACAAATAAATAAATACATACATACATAAAATACAAATAAATAAATAAATAAATAAATAAATAAATAAAGAGTAAATCAACGAGGATACTACCTAAAGAAAAATAGCATCCATTGGATACATTATCTGAAGAAGTGGTGAAGTCTACAGATTACATCTAATTTCACACAGTTTTGCAAGATTTAAAATATATCGGTATAATATAACTGGATTGTATCGAACGTTTTATGTTTACAAGGGAAAAAATGTAAATATACCCACCAAGTGCTATGCAAGTTGCCTGAAAAGGGAACCTTTTTTTTTTGACAGAAAAGTGTTTTTTTATATGTACCAAGTCATCAAAACATATATTGATTTTTTGACAATCAAAACATTTTTTTTATTTTACCCTGAAGTACATTTCACTGGAGCAGAGTTGGATAAGTACGATATTCAAAGCACTGTAGAATATAGTTCTTTTGCACAAGGATCTGTAGTTATTCTTAAAAGAAAATTATGAGTAATTTAGTCATTGGAAATAATTTACCAAATGTTAATTATAAGTTAGGTGAATTATTTGAAAAATCCATTTCAGTAAATAACACAGATAGCTTTATTTAACTCGTTTGCATACAACTTAGATTCGTTTTTCAATTAAATTGAAGGTGAATTCTGAACTGAATTCATAAACGAGTCAACCTAGGAATGATTTGGCCATTTTGTTTCCAAACACAAAGGTCGATGTTTTTCCCCCGCAGGACCTCGAAAACGATTACTCGTGCACCTGCCCACAAGGATTCTACGGCAAAAACTGTGAAATCATAGCAATGACGTGTGCGGATGGTCCCTGCTTCAATGGCGGCACGTGTGTGGAGACAATGAGTGGTGCTTACACTTGCCGCTGCCCGCCGAGCTACACCGGCTCCAACTGTGAGAAAAAACTGGATCGTTGCAGCAACAGGCCTTGTTTAAACGGTACGATGGCGCCTCCTTGTGACTAATGTGTAAACCTGCAATTTTAGAAAAAAAATGCTCAGCCTTGCCCACGTCTGTAAGCTCTCAGTCGTACAGGAGTGGACGGACCATCGATGAAAAGGTTTCCCCCTAACCTGAGAGCAGGGACACACACATATATACAGTAAAGTCTCGTTATATCGATATTCAAGGGAGTCCGAAAAAATATCGATATAACCGGGACTATCAATATATCCGACCCTGTTCGCATGTAATTTTCTCCGTGCGTGCATAGAAATAGTATCGATATAACCGGGACTATCGATATATCCGATATCGATATAACGAGACTTTACTATATATATATATATATATATATATATATATATATATATATATATGTACTAATATTATAGATAGATAGATAGATAGATAGATAGATAGATAGATAGATAAACTGTGGACTATCACGTCATTCTTCTCTGAGAAATGGTCTGAGAAAGGCTTCCACAATTGAGCCCCAAAGAAAAACATGATGTTATTGATGATGGCACAGAGCCAAGAGGTCGAAACACAGCCTTTTTTTTCTCTGATCAGTCTGATGCTAAACAATTGCTTTTCCCTTTTAGGTGGCGAGTGTCTGGACCTTGGCCAGAGTGTTCTCTGTCGCTGTCAGGGCGGCTTCACTGGTGCCAACTGCCAACTCAACGTTGATGACTGCGCCTCAAATCCCTGCCAGAATGCCGGGACCTGTCAAGATGGCGTCAACGACTATATTTGCTCCTGCACCTTAGGCTACACTGGCAAGAACTGCAGCGTGCGCTCCGACGCATGCGGAGAACGGCCTTGTCAGAACGGTGGCACTTGCTTCACACATTTCACAGGGCCCGTATGCCAATGCCCGAAAGGATTTATGGGTCCGAGTTGTGAGTTCACACTCCAGCCCAGTTTCAAGCCTGCTTTGCGCCAAACGTTCCAGCCCTCTTCGGCCACGCTAACCATGTCCTGCATTCTTGCCATCCTGGTCGTTGCTCTTGTGGCCGGTATTATCTTGCTAAGGAGGCGCAGAAGGCTGCAAGGAAGGAAGCATCTCAGCGACACAGCAGTTTACAATGACCTGGAGACGGTGAACAACTTGGGGGGAAGCGAGAGAGACTCCTTCCTCAGCTCGAACGGTCTGTTCAAGATCAGCAATAGCGCAGCCTGCCTAAACTTCGCCCCCTGTTCGGACGGAAGGTCGGGATACAGGCACAACCCTGGAGAGAGCAGCCTGGCAAGGGCAGATTTTATATGGCGGGACGAGGCAGGATTGGGTTCACTTACTGGCCTAAGATGAATTGAATTCGGGGAGAAGACAAGAAGACAAATACTGGATTTAGCACTTGTTGCTTCCTGTTCTTGATGTAAGGAGAAAAATTGACCATTCGAAACCCATTGTACTCCAAACAATGAACTACTCTGTTGAAGATAATTTACAAAGATTATTAAAAGAATTTTACGGGCCACACCTATCACATTGAAGACCCAAAGAGGCAGCTATCTTTTGCAGGACCTACAACTTAAACCAAATACATGAAGTTACCGGAATGAATTGCTTTGGAGAATTTGCCCCAGGTGTATGACTTTGTTTAAATATCATTGTCATTTTTTTACTTCGATTGATTTTATTTAATTTTGCTTTTCAATCTTCCTTTACTCATTTTTTCCTTATTGTGCGAACCATCATTTTTTGACTTTATTATTTATTTATTTGAAAAAAGACTTCACTTTGATTGTCACAAAATTATATTTATACAATGGGCAAACATTATTTTTTTTAGTTTTTTTTTTCTTTTGTTTTATGGGCAATGGAAGATAAAATATCCCAAACGTATTCATGGGAGGGACATAAAGATTGACTGCTAACAACTGTCATGTTGCCTGTCATGTGCCATTGTTTGCGTTCATACCAAAGTTTGTGCGGTGTTATGTGATTTCATTCATATTTAAGTTGATCATAATGTGGATTTGTGATTTAAAATAAAAGAGGTTTGATATAATACAATGACATTTGACGTGAATGGTTCATGAACAGGGCATACTGGGGTTGGATGTCATAGTTTTTAGACTTCTATATCAATCGATGAAAAGGTTTCTTCAGCCATCATCTGTACTTCGCAAAAACCTGATATGCTAGAATAAGAGTAAAAAGATGTCATCACCACAATTACTTTATATGTAATACAATACAATATAATATACATCACTGATTGAATTTTTCTGTTGACCACTGTGACTGCCATGTAAGATGATTTGTACCCGATTGACACCTGAAATGTGAATGATTTACAGAAAACCATTTTATTGATTTAAACCGTTTAAAGGACAACCGACACCATTTTTTTGTTTCCTAACTGACATCAGAAAAACGTTTGAGAGCATCTAAAATACCAAAAACACGCAGGCTGATATTTTTTAGTCAAATGCAAAACACCAAAATGAGTTAGTGTCCCAAAACTTCAAAATGACCCCGGAGATGCCGAGTTTCAGAAGGTCTCGCCCCCTTGTTCGTGACGTCACGCCAATACGTCCTGCCTTGCTCTAGAATCAAAACAATGGCTTCAAATTCGGAGAAGATGCTTTCTTGTTACTCATTCAGTTATGAATGTGATTCAAATACTTCTGAAGAGGAAAGCATAAATGTTTGCAATCGATTAAAGAAGTCCTTCCGTATCAATTCGAGCCTTCAGGACTCCAATGTAGCGTCCCAGAAAATGCACAAGATGGCGCCCAAGCTCTGTTGGAAAAGGGCTGATTTTCACCTTATTTTACATCATGTAACAACCATGAGACAACCTCTGTTGTAATTTGGTGCGGTATAAATACAATTACATTGAATTGAAGATTGATTGAGATCTCGGAGACATCAAGTGGAAAACACACCAACAGAAGCGACATGGACAAACATGAACCATGGAGCATGAAGAATGACGATGAAATAGATTAGAAGAAGCAAGATATTACCCATTCATCAGCAACCATTTTTAAAAACATTTGTTTTATGCTAGGCGGCAGTCGAGTGGTTAGCACGCCGACTTCACAGTGCACAGGTCGTGAGTTCAAATCCCGCTGCGGCCTCCTGCATTTTCTACCTGTGTCCGCGTTTCATCTGTCATTCCAGAAACATTCATGGCAGGTTGATTGAACCCTAAATTGTCCCTATGTCTATGTGTGAGAACAGATGGTTGTTTGTCTCTGTGTGGTGGCAACCAATTCAGGGTGTCCCCTGCCTCATGCCCAAAGACAGCTGGAATAGGCTCCAGGCCCTGCGACCAGCGTGAGGATCAAGCGGTCCAGGAGATGAATGAATGAATGTTCGATGCTGTCGGTTTCAAGGAGCATTCATCATGAATGCTTTGTGTCTTGTAAGGTGTGTTTTGCATTGCCCACATCTGAGAGCCACAATTTCACACTTGAATTTAAGAGAGCAAACATGATTAAGAAACAGCTGCGACAAGACAGCAACACTGATCAGAGGAAAGCTTTTTTTTCCTCCAAAACGAATTAACAACAGTGACCCATTCAGAACAAAGCTTCTTTATTTTCAGATCAAATATAATTGAGAAGCTCAACAGTGGGACTCCCGGGAATTTACAAAATGCAATCCCAAGAAAATAACAGAAACCAAAACTAATTTGGGGAACATCTCATTTTTACGTTTCAGTTTTGCGATCAACAGGTGGGACTGTAGGGCCCCGCCTGCAGCCGCAGCTGTTGGTCATTTTAATCAGTGGCGGTTAAAAGGACTTCCAGCACAATCATTCAGGGTTGGGTCATTGTTTGTTTCTAGTGATAGGAATTCCGGCTCCTTTCAGAGACCCGGTGGTTTTGGCTCGGCTCACTATAAAGAACCGGCTCTTTCGGTTCCCAAATGGCTCTTCAGTTTTTTTTGTTGCTTATGTGAAAAACGAATTACTCATGCATGAGTAATTCGTTTTTCACATAATTTTACATAATGTATTCTTTACATGTAAAGAATACACTATATCAAATATTTGCATTTTTATGACTTTATTTATATGTGCACAGAGAGCATCCACTAACTTTCACTTTCCCTGTGGTTATTACTTTGACCTATTCTTGCACTCCAGCACGTTCTTTGTCATATATGATTCTGGTGTGATTCTTTGAGACAGAATCAGAAGCCTTTAATAGCCCAACAATGGGGATATTTCCTGCTTGGAATTGCATAGATTGGGTTGAGAGCATGAGTATATTTTATGAATCCTTTGTCATGTACAATTGAAAATGGCTGAAAATCACTTGCAATCATTTTACCCACTTTTTCCTTTGTAGTCCAGGGGTGTCCAAAGTCGGTCCTCGAGGGCCGCTGTCCTGCCTGTTTTCCAGCTCACCCAGGAGCAACGCACCTGATTCAAATGATCAGCTCATCAGCCAGCTGTAAAGCAGCATCAAAATGGTCCTGATGATTTGAATCAGGTGCATTGCTCCTGGGAGAGATGGAAAACAGGCAGGACGGTCGCCCTCGAGGACCGACTTTGGACACCCCTGTTGTAGTCCTATCAAGCTCTGTCGTCTCCCTTTCCTGTTTCATGTGCTACTCACAATGAAACCACATAGCTTGACCAATCACATGTGGCTTTAATCGAAGACTGGGGACAGGGAATAGAGGGGAAAAAAATCGGCTCCCATTTCCGGATTCTTGTTCACTTCAGAGATCTGGCTCTCAGAACCGGCTTGTTCGCGAACGAACATCACTATTTGTTTCACCCTGTCCAGGTTTGTTTCGTCTTGTCATGTTTTAACAATAATAATAATAATAATAATAATAATAATATATTTCATTTATAAGCGCCTCTCTCAAGGATACTTTACAGTCACAATATATTTTTTCTGCGGGTGAGCAGCGGCAGCCACACGCGCCAGCGTTCACTTAACCCAGAAGTAACACTCATGGTTTTCTTTGGTACTTTGGACCTTTTAGTTCTGATGTTGTTTGTTGTTTGAGATTTTGTTCCCGTTGACTTTATTTAATACAATTTGTGCAATACACTCTGCTCCTCCCTTTTTTATTTTTACTTTCCAAAGTTAACAATGTCTCGGCGCTCCTCCTTAAACCTTGAGACGTTGGCGTTTAAAAAATCTGCTTTGATATTTCAAAAGATTGTGCTTTGAAATTTTTAAAATATGGAAGAAATGTTGCATGGAAATGAAATTTTGCTTGGTGTACATTTCCCTGCTTTGACGAATTAGTTTACAGAGCATGTGCACTTTCGCCACGTCCAACCCGATAATTTGACAACGGGGTGACGTGTACAGTTTAAAGTTCATACCCCAATTTATACACACCTTTATAGCATGCGTAGACACAGGGTAGCTTTAGATAGAGTAGTTTACCAAAAGTAGCAATAGTAATGTTAATAGTGTTAAACAAAAAAACGTAAACGTTGTCACATTAATGGGCTTCCATGTATACATACTGTGATGGAAGCACAATTTAGAGGGCAAAACATACTTCGGAACTGTGCCATGGATGAACTGCCGTCGCCTCCCAATGCTTCTCTCCACTCGTAAAAAAAGGAAAAGACACGAAACCAGTCAGACCAGTCTGAGGAGACATGGCAGCCGACCGGACCGGTGAAGCACTGACGGAAAGCGCGGACGCTAATTTAATTGACGAAGAACCGTTTGAGGAACATGGAAGGTTTGCCCCAAAGAGACATGCTCGGGTCACGGTGAAATACAACCGGAAAGAGCTGCAGCGACGACTCGATGTGGAGAAGTGGATTGATGAGCGTCTGGACGTTCTCTACGATGGTCAGGTGGGTGCGAGGAGAGTCTGACCGTTGGCAAACTACATGCGCTGATCTCTCTTCCTACACATTTTTTTTAAAAAACAAAACAAAAACAGGCACTTTAGTTTCTTATTGATTTTAATTACCTAAATAATAAAGACACTTTCTGTTCTTATTTATTGTTATTCCAACAAACTGAAGCTAGACAGTTTATGGGAGTATTTGACTATCTCGTGAAACATCAAATGTTCAAAGTGAACAGAGGTGGTAATAGGCAGGTCCTCTTGTCCTTAGAAGGCCAAAGACCCCGTTTAGCTGAAGTCCAATTCTCCCAGATCTGTATCTGTCTCAGGCGTTATTTCCTTACATGGGCAGTCTGGAACAGAGAGGCACTTAAATGATGAGGAAAATAAGCAAGAGGAGGGAAGACAGGATAGAGAGATAAACATGCGATACTGGAGCAGCCATTTAGACCACGTGTTAGGAGACGGATTTCTTTATTTTGAGCATAGAATCTTCTAATTGGTGTTGTGGCATGGATCCAAACCATAATGGAAAAAAAAGAATAGACCTGTAAAGGAGGACAGTTTGACACACAAGAGTGTGCCTAGTACAAATGAATCCGACCCTCTCCCCTGCCCCCAAGCCCCTTCTCAGGCAGACACAGACACTAAATTGATACAATAAATACAATGGCCATTTGTTCAATGGGAGCAGCCCTTTCTGGCACAGTTAGTCTGAAACAACAGTTTTAGTATTGAATCCCGCAGTTTACACAAACAACAGGCAAGCAGTTTTCCAAAGTTTTCAGATACTCTTGAGTAAAATGTCCTTTTTTTTTTTTACATATGTGTGTCGGGAACTTTTCTCTTCTGACCTGATTCACCTAACAAAGAAAAAAAAACAATGAATGTATCATGAAGTATTTTAATTTTGTCTTATATTTATTGACAAAACACCTAATTGTTACTTTCGAATAATTAAAAGCAAAAAATGTCAAAATTTTAACTCTGACTATGTCTGTGGTATCAGGAGGGAGATATGCCAGAAGAGGTGAATATTGATGACTTAATTGACCTATCTGATGACGTGGAGCGCATTAAAAAATTGCAGGTATATACATTTGTATTTACTTTATATTATTTCTGATGTTAGACAGCTTTGATTGATGATTTGTCATATGAAGCACGTTCGAAGCTTTTACACTCATTTTTATTTTGGACTGGTGGCATCTAAAATAAATATTTAACCTGACCCACGTTAGAACATCACAGATTCCAATAAAAAAAGAGCATTGTGAGAACAAATGTTACAGTGTGATAGAACAAGTAATATGGTTGAATGATACAACATTAATTATATGATCAGGCATTATTATATTACTTTTATAGCTATATATTTGACTGATAAGCACATCTTAGAACATATTGGGTTCGTATTTGGTTGGATTTACATGAGTATGTTTCATGACATGCATGAAAAAAACATGTTGGATATGAATGTAATTTATTTGTGCACTGATTTTTACAGGATTTGCTTCAAACCTGTAAAAGTGACACAGAGGTAATATTTTGTTTTTCACTTTGCATCACTAATCACACAGTGCAACAATTTTGATATATGGCGATTTTAATTTAATTCATCTATCCTTTTTCTGTAGTAGTCATTCTTTGAAGTGTTTCTTTAATGTTTGGTGTCATTACTCCTTTTAAATAGAGTTTGAATGAATAGACCATCATCACAGTATAGCTCTGATTAGTTGTCAGCTTGTTCATGTTATGAATAGATCGTAAGCAAAGGAACTGCAAATTAAATGATTTACCTATCAAGATTTAGGAAATGTTGCTTTTTACTTAAACTTGATTCTACCTGCAGAATGAGTGTGTTGAGCAAAATTCTAAATATGTCTGTGTAGGCTTTCAGTCATACAGGAGTGATCCATCGATGAAAAGGTTTCTTCAGCCGTCATTTGTACTTATTTGAAGGTATCGGACATTTTGGTCCTCATCCGAAGAGCTTTGTCAGCGAACTAAAGTTTTGCTGGTACCTCTGGACCGTTATAGGTATATCCCTAATGGACAGGCCTCTGCTCTGATAATCCTCTGCTCTAGGGTTGGAGGAGCCGTAGACTACTCCCTGTAGCTAATCTCTTTTGTTCTGTCTGATTACCTATAATGTTTTATGCCTGGCTCTGATTGCCCCATTAGCTCTGTTATCTGGTTGGAGTAGACAAAGTTCTTCGGATGAGGAGCGAAATGTCTGACACCTTCAAAGAAGGACAGATGAGGGTTGAAGAAGCCTTTTCACCGAAAGTTCTGGATACTTTTTTGCCTTATATTTCATGAAAGCCTGGCTGTGACGAGCATGAGAAACAATGACTTCTCATTTACAGAAATTGCTACGCTTTCTAGGCCTTTGCATATTTGTGTGGCCATGGGCTGGTGTGAAACAGAAATGCCAGGGATGTTTTTTTGTGCCAGTACACCTCAAGTTTTGGGGAGCTAAAGTCTTGAACTCAAAGTTCATGGTCACGGTTGAACATCTTTAACTCCCAAAATAACAGCACTTGTCAAAAATAACGGTACCGGTAAGTGATCCCAAGGGTCACCGCCATATTGGAAATAACAGGAAATCCTGGCACTTTCTGTGACATGATGTGCTCTTTTCTTCTTAAGGCCTTCATTAAAGAGCTGGTGCAGAAGCTGGATGGAGTTCATAAGGAGGAAGAGCTGCAGGGTGAAGGCATCGAGCATCCAGTCATCGGTCACAGCCACCATCGCCATGAACCTTATCACTTCAATGACCCGCACCATTTCCACCACACCCAAGGCCAGAACCAGACCCTTTGATGAAGCCCCACCCTTGTAATACACACAAGCACCCCATTAAACTGTCAACAAATCATAACACTCATGCATTTACTGTAACTCTCCATGTTGTTTGTCAAATGCATGACAGCATGTAAAACGTTTGCGATTTGAGGATGTAGTGTCATTCTGTCAAGTGCACAGATAGGGCAGAGTGAGACAGGAAGGAAATGGCTGTTCCTTCAAGATCACACTTAATTGCAGTCAATGTTTTGCGATACGAAAACATTATGTCATTTCAAGGAGGTTTTGTCGTCTCCACTTAGTATTTGAACGGTAAATGTGAAAATTCAGCTATTTTGAAAAAAAAATAAAAAATGGTGAAGTTAAATGGAAAAGAACGTTAAAGTACAAATCACTAAATAAATATAACTGTTTAATTTATTTTGTCATTTGATATTTCCATGATGACAGGTGAGGCACAGCCTCCCCTGCCTCCCCTGACTGCACGTCACTGCATATAATATATGGTATGATCAAAATTGTTGAGTACATATGATATATACTCAACAATTTTGAATGTTTTTTTAATCATTTCACAAAATGAGCTCTGTTGTTGAGTTCAGATAATCGCTTTACGACAATTTCTCGGTGAAAAATAATGTGCAAAAAAGTAATTCGTATCACCAGTTCAGTAGATTTCATGCAAGTAATGACTATAATTACGGTGTATCTTTATTACTGTGTGATTACTTTCACCCACATTCAGGTTATGTCGCCACGAGGCAACTGGACAATGCTATAAATCGAACTGCCCCGGTATGGGGCACGACAATTACTTATCATATGGTCCACTAGGTGGCAGAAATCAGCAACAAAACTTCAGTACAGTGTCATGAAGATTTTCCAAACATTTGGACTTCTTTCATTGCTTCTTTTTTATTAAAGCGTTGCACAGAAAAATCCAACTACATGCATGAGCACAAACGCACCATCATTTTCCATAATGTGATATTATGAGCCCTACCATGGCAACAAACCCTTTAGTTATGATACAATTTGGCAACGACTCAACATTTTAGCCTCCTTTTCGTTCAGTCCTAAATTCTTCATCCGAGAAAGCGTACGCTGCTGATGATGCATGAATAGAAATTGCAATCAAGGCCACGCATTCTGCCACTCATTGTAATAAGTGAGACGGGTTAATGCACTCTAACAAAGTGTGCATGCATGATAAAATCATAACACACCACAGGGGATGCTATGGCCAGTCTTCCTGCACGAGGCACTCAATGTAATTAAACTAGAAGGTACCCTTGGGTGCATGCAGGGTGGGGTATGTGAGTGGGGGTCGAAGGTTTGCTGGTGTAGGAGGGCTAGAAGCGACAGGACAGGCCTTTCCTCAGGAAAACATATCACCTTCCACCACAATAGAGCTCGCCAGGAAACCATGGGCAGCCACATTGCTCTCTTGAGTCAATGAATACTTTCAGACACACTCTCGCACTTATCAGTCACACACGCACACAAAGCCTGCACACTCCAGGATGACACGCGACTGAAAGACAGCAAGAATAGCTTTTCAGGTAAGACAGTTTGCATTTCAGACAATTCCATCACGAGAATGGAGACAATATGAATTGTTTGTGTTTTCTGATACATAGTTTTCTTGATCAAAGGTGTGAAACAGGTCAAGTCTCGAATAGATGGTGTTTACCCGCCAGACACTTCACCATGTACACCCACACTAGATAATAAGATCCAATACAACAATCCGCATCCTTTGAAATCCTGAAATATTATATAATATATTGATATATTTCAAGTGGAATTTGGCGGTTATAATCCACTGCAAACTGCCACAAACAAGTCAATTACAAAACAGCAACATGATTATTGTTACTTCGTATCTGGGATTAAAGCTGATTCAATTCCTTTGTGTAGATGTACAGTATCGATCTAATGATTTGTCCTCTGAAGCATACCTCACTGTATATCATCCTCAAATTTGTATCAGTTAAATTAAATCAGAAATCGCTTCTATTCTTCCAACTTAAATCGCATATGTAAGTGCGCTATGTTTAAAAACAAATGTTTCTTGTCACGATCTTTAAGAAAGTATATTGACTCTCTAAGGGACAGCGGGTATTACAGTGGAGAGCCGATCATGTTCATGGGTTACAGGGTGGATGGGAGAGTTCAAAAGAATAGTTTGCCCCATTCATAAAATGTCAGTTGTTCATAATCATAACATCTTAAATTTAATTCTCCACATTACGCAGGCAGGCATTGAGCGAGCGGGATCGGGCGAAGGGTACAGAAGGTGCAACACGTTTAGACCACCCTAAATCAATAAATGTAGAAAATTGTTGAAAAATATCAGATGATGTTTTGGACAAAAATGTTTTGTTACTGTCTTTAAAAAAGAAATTCAACTTTTTGTCATGTCTAGAACGACAAAAAGAGGATGTCATAATGCAAAGATGCATTGGCCCCACATTTTAATATTATTAGCAAATCATAGCAACACTTTCACTTGAAGAAAATGAAGAAAACCAAATCCAAAGATTACAATGAATCCCTGCAGTGGTTTGATTTACTAATCTCCGTCAGTGTGAACGAGCGTTCTCCCTTTCGATGGTGAGATTATTGTTTCGAGGGTGGGATATGTCGTAGAAATCTGGTAAAATACAAGCAATGTATTATAAATGCAAGGAACGGCAGATGAACATCTATCATTGGACTTTGAAATGATGAACTGCACTTAATGTGATAAAAGTATGTTCACTCCATTTTAAACTTAACTCAGTATGTTTTGTATGACAGTTACATAGTTGCAATATACTAATTTTTTCCCCCTTCCTGTTCTTGTTCAACAGTTCAAATCGCAAGTGCGACCATGCCCATTCTAAAGAAGCTCCCAGGTAGGTCAAAGAGTTGCCATGAATTCCCCAGGGTCAATGGTGAACTTATTCTCCCAAGACTTGAATTGGACCTCAAGGACTTGAATGATCTTAATGATCTGAAGGAGTTGCACAACCTGAAAGATCTGAAAAATAACCTGAATCCATTTGAGGATGTTGACCTGGATGAGGATGAAAGGAAAGACAGTAACACGGGCCTCATCATGGGTGAGGTCAGGGGTAATCTTGGGCTCAGGTCCTCTCGTGATGGAGAAGAAGAAGAAAATGAGCTCAACGCTGAGAGACACGGGGTGGGAAATCCCAAAGGAAAGCCGTTGAGGGGCACCCTGGAGCGGATTTGTGGGGTGTCACCACTGAAAACACTTGGAAAATTGGGCAAGGGGCTCCGCAAATCTGGACGAAGTGTGTGGAGGCACAACTCACCACACTACAGCCCCGGAGACGCAAAAACGCTCCCAACAGAGAGGGAAAAAAGGAAAGGACTACGCAGAAGCTCAGAGGGAATTATGACTCTATTCCGGTGAGGAGAAACATCATTATTTACCACAAAAATCATATACAGTAAAGTCTCGTTATATCGATATTCAAGGGAGTCCGAAAAAATATCGATATAACCGGGACTATTGATATATCCGACCTTGTTTGCATGTAATTTTCTCCGTACGTGCATAGAAATAGTATCGATATAACCGGGACTATCGATATATCCGATATCGATATAACGAGACTTTACTGTATATGCAAAAAAATAAAAAATAAAATTCCTCAGGTCAAATTGAATAAAATTGTGAGGAAATTTTAATTGTTGGGAATTAATATTGTGTGCATAAAACCCTTGTTATGTAATAATCTGCTGAGGTGCTTTCAGCGGCATGTTGCATACTGACAGTACCCTCCTTAATAGAACTATTTTGTATATTTACAGATTCAGTTTCGGAGTTACATACTTAAAAAACAAAAAATAAAACAACAAGAACAACAATTAACAAAGTCGTTCATTCCGGGAACAATATTTGTATGAAGCCTCTTCTTACCCCCACCTCATATATATTGTTATTTTGTTTTATATTGCGGATCCTATGCAGCATTACCGGCCGATATAAAGAGGAACGCAGAGAAAGCCTGCCCTGTGGGTACCTGAATGCAGACAACGAGGTGGAGGCTACTAGGCGGTCCTCCTTCCTCAGGGAGGTCAGCCTTGGCAAGCTGAAGAGGGAATCCATGTCCGACAAGGCCTCAGAGGAGACTGAGGATGAATCAGAGGAAGAGGAGCCAGTGGTCAAAACCAGAGAGCCCCTCTCAGGTAGTGAACGATGAACAGATAAGTTACCGATTGTCATAATTGATACGATGAAACTACACTGAATGTCTCTTGTTTTGGGAATTTTGATTCTATCTGCGTACAACAAGTGAAAATGATCTTTTAATCCCTGATTGAGCAAAACATTTGAATTTCAAATACAGTCGAACCTGACCTAAACATTGGGGAAAGTGTATTTTGTTTACCCAGTAAAAAAAATTGTTCTCAAAGTCAAAGTCAAAGTCAGCTTTATTGTCAAATATGCTAATATGCATGACATACAGCACAGATGAAATCACTGTCCTCTCGGACCCAGTGTGCACGGCACTTATAATGACTTTGACAAACATAATAAACACGAAAACGACAATTTGCCGGGAGAGGAGCCGCACAATACATACCGCACAATATATATATATATATATATATATATATATATATATATATATATATATATATATATATATATATATATATATATATATATATATATATATATATATATATATATATATATATATATATATATATATATATATATATATATATATATATAAATCAATTGTGTCTAATTTTGGAACTAACAGACTCAAAAAGCAAATTTTGAAGTATAGTTTGGAGCAGGCTATACACAAATGTCCTTGAATTTGGGGACCGCTGGTTTCTGGTCTGTAAAATTGAAAGTCCAATGTATAGAAAAGCGTTGGGAAAAATCAGAAAGTCCAACTGCCTTCTTTTTTATTCCAGTTTAAGTGACACAAATTGCCTTATAAATGGGGACTGACTCAACCTATACCTATAATCCTGAGTCATTGAGTTCGATCAATAGAGTCTCAAAACAAGGAACTCTGCATCATACACTCGGTTCTGGGAGATAGAAATTCTACATTATTTCTGTTCACTGAGTCGACAAAGGAATAATGTTTGTCATAGAAAAGTGCATAGCATAATAAAAAATAGATAAGACTCAATTGCCTTCAAATCACATGGATCCAAGATTTGTTGTGGACTTTGATGCAGTTGTTAAATGTAACTTGTGTAGTTTTGGGTACGTAACTTCCATTTGACCGAGTCTGTATCTAAGGAAGACTGGGTACATGATGGAATATGTGTTCTCTCACATTTTCAGATGTTATTTTTCCAAATCACTGGAATAAATTTGGTCTATGCTTTATTTTCAACAGTACTGGAGATTCTACAGTTAGTCAATCATCGAGATCTGCTCCTTGCCGACACACATATTCAGGAACTAGAGCGAGAGTGTGAGCTGTTGTCGCTTCTGCCAACTCCCGTTGTCAGTCCCGTCGTCAGTCCCGTCGCCAGCCCTGCTTTTAGTCCCTTCAATCCCCCTGGCATGATTCCCCTGTCATGTTCATCTCTGGATGAGTCACTCAGCTCCAATGCAACTCTGGATTCAAGTCGTCGGAAAGAGAAGGATGTAGAGCTCCTCTATGAAGCTTTGATGAAGGAGATGTGGGATGTTGTGCGAGAATCTCTCCGGCAACCCAGCGCTGGGCCCAATCTTGGGCTTGTGGTACTGGTTATTCAACAGGAAGAGCATGCAGATGTGACCTGGGCTCTAAGAGAAGACAGCAAGCCACAACGAAATCCGGACGTGGCTCCCCTGACGCAACAAAGCCACCGTCCTCGTCGAATGAAGATGAAGTGGAAAGAAGCTGTGGCGGAGGCTGCTGATTGGAGCCTCCCGGACCAGGTGGACACTCAGGCAGGTCAGCTAAAGTCATACCTGGAGCGCCTGAGGAGTCGGATGGTGGATGACCTGGATGCAGCCAAGAGGAACGCCGTGTCCATTTACCCTGAGGAGTTCTCTGCGTTCCAGGTTTATGTGGAAAGTTATCATCAAGCCGTGGCTAAACGTCTAAGAAACCTTACCCATGGCCCACTGCAGATAACTGATGTCTACTCACTGTTGGACTGGTTCTACAACATCTACAACCGGTAGATTACAGTGTACACTATACTAATGCTAGAACAAGGGTGTCAAACACATTTTATTCCCTCGGGCCACATTGTAGTTATGGTTTCCCCTCGGGGGCCGTTGAGAATTTTAAAAAGCCATTGGAATGTTTAATCCCCTCCACATACAGAGCGCACAACAAATTGATTAACGACTAGTTTTCAAATCAGAAGTCAAGAATAAAGACTGTTATTGTGGTTTACACACAACAATTTGAAATGTTGCAATTAACATGGTTGATTTGCTTACATGGGCCGAATAAAATGATGTGGCGGGCCAGATCTGGCCCCCGGGACTTGACTTTGACATCTGTGTGCTTGAGTTACTTCATGCTATAACTTAAACGACATTTACTCCTTTTTCTGTTTGGATAAGTACTGAAAAAACATGTCATGCATTTTTATCTTTTCCAGTGATGTTCTGGGAACCATTGGAACCGTCATGCCAATCAACTATGCCTCCCTGGAACCTATTCTGCCTCCAGACACGGTGGACCAATTAGAAACGGAGTGCCTTAATATTGTCAAAGTAAGAAAATTATTTTCTTTTGTCTGCCTCTTGGAAAATATAATAACAGATTCAACCTCGCAATGTGACTTCTAGGAGAAGGTGACAAAAGAGCTAATTCAGGTTCTGGATGACGAAGAGAGGCGATGGGCCCATACTCTACACATAGAGGAGTATCAGTCCCACCTAGCACGCTCGGTCATTCAGGTAAATATTCAGATCATTTCGGCTATTTTAAAACAAGGCACAACTCTATCAACGCATCTATACAATATCCCATTTAACATCCCATGTATTTCACAACTTTAGAGGCTGAAAGTAGATCTGGACATATCTACATCTGTAAACCAGTTCCTAGGGGCAAGAGTGGCTCGCTTCAGTCTCATCGGTTTGGCTGACTTTCTTTTTAGGTGAGTTGAAAAACAACAACAAGGACCATGCCGAGTTTATAGCTACTATAGGACAATTAAAGGACAACCGACATCACTTTTTTGTTTCCTAACTGACATCAGAAAAACGTTTTATAGCATCTAAAATACCCAAAACACGCAGTATGATATTTTTATTCAAATGCAAAACACCAATAAAAATGACTTAAAGTATCCAAAATCTGCAAAAAATTCAGCTGTGAATTGGGCATTTTCAGAAAGTCCCGCCCCCATTGCTGGAGAATCAAAACAATGGCTTCAGATTCGGAGAATATGCTTTCTTGTTACACATCCAGTTATGAATATGATTCAAATACAGTGAGACCTACGAACACCTTATCTTACGAACTTTTCATCTTACGAACGTCAAATTTATGAAAATTAAACCTTTTAATAAGCACTATTTTCATAATACACACCCACCACGGCTGGTGAATCAAGCACACGACCTTCGGATCTGGCGGAGTGATCTTCGGCGGAAGCACACGACCGAACAGCGCTACTTTACACACCCCCTCTCATTGAATGCACACATCGATCGCCTACTTGGAGCTTTTTGCTGATAAATTTACTATGATGGGACCGAAAAAAAAAAACACCACAGGCTCGTGTTCAGCCCAAGAAGACACAAAATAAAATCACCGTCACTGAGAAGAAGGAGATAATTGAAAAACACGAACGAGGTGTGCGTTTGTGTGATTTAGTGGCTGAGCACGGCTATGCTAAGTTAACCATTGCTACCATTGTCCGGAACAGAAAAGCCATCAAAGGTGCGTCTGTTACAAAAGGTGTTTCCGTGCTCTCAAAGCGACGGTCTCGGGCAATCGAAGAAGTTGAAAAACTTTTGTTAATTTGGATTAACGAAAAGCAGCTATCCGGCGGCAGCGTGAGAAAAGGTATTTTGTGCGACAAAGCATGGCTAATTCATGCCGATATCGCCATGCGCCAACCTGCAGGTTTGGCGCCTATTGAGGATTTCAAAGCCAGTAACGGATGGTTCGAGAACATCTGAGGAGGAGATGGCTGCAGCATCAAGTGAGCTCATAAAGGCAATGTTGGCAAAGTAGAATGATGTGCAGGCTTTTACCGAACAGTTCCATTCAGAAAAGACTGTGGCTATGACAATCATCAACATGATGAACGATAATGTGATGCTTCAGCTTCGTAAGACCTTACAAGTCAGAAAGCAACAGGTGTGAATTAAGAGGTTTTTAATCAGCAAAAATGATGAGGAGTCTCCAAAGAAAAAAGAAGAGAAGCCACACCAGAGGTTAAGTTACCAACAGTCCCACACTACCAACAGGCCCACACTTTTCGCCTTACACACTCTGTCTGGGAACCAATTAAGGTTGTAAGTTGAGGTCTCACTGTAGTTCTGAACAGGAAAGCATACATGTTTGCAATCGATTAAAGAATTCATTCCGTGCCATTTTGAGGCAACATTGGGAGGAAATGTATCACCAAAAAAGAGGCGGAAGATGGCGACCGAGCTCCTGTGAGGAATTAATCAGCCCGTTTCCACATGCTGATAAATTCCTTATATTGAGCTTGGTCACCCTCTTCTGGCTCTTTTTGGTGCAACATGGCGTTTTCAGACCAAACAAGCACAGCAAAATGCATTGACGTGATGGAAGGACTGCTACAATGTGTCTTTTTTTTCGGTCAGGGGCATTCCTTCAGTAACGTCACGTATGGACTCGTCACCAACTCAAAAACAAGACTTCCAGAATATTCAGCGCGAGTCTTAAAACGTAAAATATAGCTATATGTCGTGGAATCTTTGTAAAATACGCTCAGTAGAAGTCATTTGAAGCCATTTCACAAATTATGGACACAACTTGTCCGGAGACGTCGGTTGTCCTTTAACTTTGACAACAGATCAATTTTATATCAGATTCATGCACATTTTATGTACATCCTAGGTTCTGTATTGACAGAGTGGGCTACTATTGTAAAGCTAAAATGACAGTTTACGTTCGGATATTAATTTTAAAAAATGTTTTTTTTTTTTGGTAACTTAAATATGAGTCAAAACTTAAAGTACAGTAGCTAACAGTGTCTGAAACTCATGACAAAAAGTTACCGGACACCAGGGCGGACAACTCTGAAAAGTTGCCTGCCCAGCCATAAAGTTGCCTGCCCCATTTTTCACAACTCCAAACACAATAAGACGACTAATCGCAAAAAAAAACCATTGCAAAGTATTAAGGATTGATAATCAGAATATATAACAGAACAACACTTAAAATTAAGTAATTGATATACCTACCAATGTAGCCACAAGGGAGCACAAGCCAGTGTCTTATTGTGTCGGTCCCAAGCCCGGATAAATACAGAGGGTTGTGTCAGGAAGGGCATCCGACGTAAAAAAAAAAAACTTGCCAAAACAAATATGCGAATCAAACCTATGGAATGGGGAGGTGCAGGAGTGTATACAAAGAAAGAGGTTAGCAAAGAAGAAGTGGGACACTTTGAGGACGGACGAGAGTAGACAGCAGTACAAGGAGATGCAGCGCACGGTTAAAGTTTAGGTGGCAAAGGCCAAACAAGAGGCCTATGATGATTTGTATGCTCGGCTGGACAGCAAGGAAGGTGAGACTGATCTTTACAGGCTGGCGGGACAGAGAGACAAAGATGGTAAGGACCTGCATCAGGTTCGGGTAATTAAGGATAGAGATGGGAATGTATTAACAGGTGCCAGTAGTGTGATCGCAAGATGGAAATAGTACTTTGAAGAATTGATGAATGTGAAAAATGAGAAGGAACAAAGAGTCGAAGACGTGACTGTTGTGGACCAAGACGTCGCAAGCATTAGCAAGGATGAAGTGAGGAGGGCGCTGAAGAGGATGAAGGGGCAAAGGCACTCGGGCCTGATGCTTTACCAATCGAGGTATGGAAGTGTCTTGGAGAGGTGGCGGTGGTGTGCCTGACTGGGTTATTCAACAAGATCTTAGATGGTGAACAGATGCCTGAAGAATGGAGACGAAGTGTACTGGTGCCCATTTTTAAGACAAAGGAGATGTGCAGAGTTGTACTAATTATACTAACAGAGGAATAAAGGTGATGAGCCATACAATAAAACTCTGGGAAAGAGTAGTACTAGACTAAGAGCAGAAGTGAACACTTGTGAGCAGCAGTATGGCTTCATGCCAAAAAAGAGTACGACAGATGCAGTGTTTGCTTTAAGAATGCTGATAGAGAAGTAAAGAGAAGGTCAGAAGGAATTGCATTGTGTCTTTGTAGATCTGGAGAAAGCGTATGACAGGGTGCCCAGAGAAGAGCTGTGGCATTGCATGAGGAAGTCTGGAGTGACGGAAAAGTATGTCAGAGCAGTACAAGACATGTATCATGACTGTAAGACAGTTGTGAGGTGTGCTGTCGGTATGAATGAGGAATTCAAGGTGGAGGTGGGACTCAACCGGGGGTCAGCTCTGAGCCCCTTCTTGTTTGCTATGGTGATGGACAGGCTGACAGACGATGTTAGACAAGAATCTCCTTGGACCATGATGTTTGCAGATGACATTGTGATCTGTAGCGAGAACTGGGAACAGGTGGCGGAGAAACTAGAGATGTGGAGATATGCCCTGGAAAGGAGAGGAATGAAGATCAGTCGCAGCAAGACGGAATAGCAATAGCAAAAGTGATGCTACAGGGATAAGAGATAAAGAAGGTGGAGGATTTTAAGTACTTGGGGTCAACTGTCCAGAGCAATGGAGAGTGTGGAAAAGAGGTGAAGAAGCGTGTCCAGGCAGGCTGGAGCGACTGGAGAAAAATGTCAGGTGTGATGTGTGATAGAAGGATTTCAGCTAGGATGAAAGGAAAAGTGTATAAAACCGTGGTGAGACCAGCCACGATGTTTGGACTGGAGACAGTGCCACTGAAGAAAAGATAGGAAGCAAAGCTGGAGGTAGCAGAGCTGAAGATGTTGAGGTTTTCTTTGGGAGTGACCAGGTTGGATAGGATCAGGAATGAGTACATTAGAGGGACAACTCATATCAGAGGCTTTGGAGAGAAAGTCAGAGAGGCCAGGCTGAGATGGTTTGGACATGTCCAGAGGAGAGAGAGTGACTATATCGGGAGAAGAGTGCTAAGCCCTGAACTGCCAGGCAGGAGACCTAGAGGAAGACTAAAGAGGAGGTTTATGGAGGAGGTCAAAGAGGGCATGAAGGTAGCTGGTGTGAGAGAAGAGGATGCACAAAACCGGGATAGATGGAGGACATTGATTCGCTGTGGCGACCCCTGAGGGGAAAAGCCGAAAGGAAAAGAAGAAGAAATCAGAAAAGAAACATAGTCTTAATCATGAAATAAAAATACATATCTTTTTTTTCCATATCTTTTTTTACATATCAAGATCAAGAATGTCCATAACAAGTTGAGAAAGATGCCCGCCTCTCAGTTCTGAGTTTTATCTCATGAGTGGAGTTTTTAGACTCTACTTTGGCTTCCTCCTACATTTCAAAGACAAAATCAAATGAACAAAATAAATAAAACAAAACAAACAAAAAACAAAAACAAAACAACACAATTTGTGGAATATTTAAGTGTGTGCAGTCAAATACACAGAATCAATCACCTCACAACCGGACAGCAATTTCAGCAAAACACCATTTTCTGATCCGCTTTATCCACACAAATGTTGTGGGGCACGCTGAAGCTAATTCCAGCTGACTTTGGCAAGGAAGCAGGGTCCACCCTGAACTGGTTGCCAGCTAGTTGTAGAACAGACATAGGCCTATCCACACTCATAATCATACCTAGCATTAATTTGAGTGTTCCATTAACATGCCACAGATGTGTTCGGAAAGTGGAAGGAAACTGGATCACCGCGAGAAACCTCACGCATGGAGAGAACACGGAAACTCCACACAGGCGGGCCAGAGCCATGCACTTCTGCATTGTGAGGCAGACATTCTAACTAGTCGACTACTGTGACGCAAAATACCAATCTGAACTAAAACTACAATATTATACATGCTGGAACCATCAAAGTCACACAATTTGGGGTTCCACACATATATAATTGAACAAAATTGAAATCAACAAGCATCACCCAAAAGATTGTGTCCGGAATTCAAGATTGCTACTGATCAACATGGCTATTTCTTGGGACGAGATTCTCAATGAAAATGTTGTATATAAGTTTTCAGAGAAAAGTAGAGATGTTTCATGAGACCCAGGCAGAGTTTGGTGATCGAGGTGATGGATATGTGTCCAGGACCATTGCTCTAGTCAACTGCTGCCCTCCTCTCAGGTAAAACAAACATTTCTTCAACTGCTGCCTTTTTTGGATGGGATTTAGTAATTGGTTTGAATACATACTGTATATTGATGTTATGGCTGCATACTGTAGATCCTTTGTGGAGCGCTGCAGGCAGTGTGACCCACAGGCCAGCGAGGACTCAGCAAAGAGAGCCAACTCCTCCCTGGATAGAATCATCAACCAGTCTGTGAGGGTGCTGGCTGATCGGCTGTTTGAGCACATCAGGGTGAGCAAATGTTCAGTCAGGTGTTTTGAAATAAACCACCAATGGCAGACAATAACAGTGGCAAAAATTGAGATGACAAGTAAGACGAGTACGAAAGTTAAAAGAGAACAGTTGGTAAACATGTCTATAAAATATACCAGAATTGACAGGACTATAAAATAAGGAAAATATCCAAGATCCTGTCCTTTGAACACAGGTTTATTTTTCCAACTTTTGGTCCACAACTCCCAAATGAACGAGAACACAACTCCTCCAGCTACTCAAACACTTGCTGCTTTCTTCAGCCAATCAGAGAACATCAACAGAAACTTGTTGAAGAAATTATCAAACGGAATATAATTTAGGTAATCCTAACACAAAACAATATGGGACAAACCTTCGCCCAATTTCTCACCTTCCTTTTATTTCCAAAATCCTTGAAAAAGTTGTTTCCTCCTAGCTACACTCTCACCTCTCCCAGAACGATCTCTACAAACCATTTCAATTTATAATTGTATTTTATTTATTATTGTATCTATGCTTGTCTGTGACTATAGTGTCCTTGAGCACTTTGAAAGGCACTTGAAATAAAATGTATTATTCTTATTATTAAACAGAAAATTACAATATTACAAAATCGTACATATATACAAGCATATAGACAAATGACGACTAATGAAAATATGAAATATAAATGTAGTACAATGGATCAGAGTGCCCCTCTTTTAACTTAATGATCAGTTGTCTTTGGAAACTTTATTTTTTTCCCCGGAAGCAATTTTATTATCTTGAGCAACCAACGACTGACAACATACTTATTACTCACTCTTAAGACCACAAGTCGGCTTCAATATCACTTTCTACTTTTACTTTCACTCTCAATGGCTACATACGAAACCGCAAAGCAAGTGAATAATACAGAAGTGAAATAACATTGTAATTTGTAAAATGTAAAATGGAACTGTATAGTGCCACTTAGCAGTTTTTTTGACGACGATACTAGTGCAGCGTGTTCTACCGGAAACAAATTCCTTGTGTGTTCTACATACTTGGCAATAAAGATGATTCTGATTCTGATTCTGATTCTGATTTGGTTGTAAATGAAAAGAACACCTCTGATTATTTTCCTTTCACATTTGCGCGGCAATAATTACATATGTTCATTCTACCAGCAAAATGTCTCCATAAACTCCAACTAGTCCAAAATTCCTCTGCCCAGATCATCACTAGAACCCCCCCCCCCCCTTTCACCACATCACCCTGTCCTCCAGCAGCTCCACTGGCTCCCTGTTAAACTTCGTATTGAATTCAAAATACAGTGAGACCTCAACTTACGAACTTAATTGGTTCCCAGACAGAGTGTGTAAGGCGAAAAGTGTGTATCTAGAAAAAAAGTTTCTCATAGGAAACCATTAAAATGGGAATAATCCGTTCCCGGGTTTCCATAAAATATACTTTTCAACTAAATAAGCCTTAAAATGACACACGACACACCTTATTCTGTGTATAATAAATGTGCTATTGTATTGTAATGAAAGAAATACACTGCATTATATCATAAAGTCACTTTATTTATATTTGTGATGGTCATTGATGGCTTGATGGAATGGTGTTGGAGGTCGAAGGTCAAAGGGAATTGCTGTTTGGAAAGATGCACATTACATGAGGACTGTAATTAAAGAAATAAACTGTGATGTAAAATAAAGTTTTATTTACCTTTTTGATGGTCGTTGATGGCTTATGGAAGGAGAGTCACTTTCCATAAGGACTGTTGGTAACTTAACCTCTGGTGTGGCTTCTCTTCTTTTTTCTTTGGAGACTCCTCATCATTTTTGCTGATTAAAAACCTCTGAATTGACACCTGTTGCTTTCTGACTTGTAAAGTCTTACAAAGCTGAGGCATCACATTATTGTTCATCATGTTGATGATTGTCATAGCCACAGTCTTTTCTGAATGGAACTGTTCGGTAAAAGCCTGCACATCATTCCACTTTGCCAACATTGCCTTTATGAGCTCACTTGATGCTGCAGCCATCTCCTGCTCAGATGTTCTTGAACCATCCGTTACTGGCTTTAAAATCCTCAATAGGCGCCAAACCTCCAGGTTGGCGCATGGCGATATCGGCGTGAATTAGCCATGCTTTGTCGCATAAAATAGCTTTACTCACGCTGCCGCCGGATAGCTGCTTTTCGTTAATCCAAATTAACAAAAGTTTTTCAACTTCTTCAATTGCCCGAGACCGTCGCTTTGAGAGCATGGAAACACCTTTTGCAACAGATGCACCTTTGATGGCTTTTCTGTTCCGGACAATGGTAGCAATGGTTAACTTAGCATAGCCGTGCTCGGCCACTAAATCACACAAACGCACACCTCGTTCGTGTTATTCAATTATCTCCTTCTTCTCAGTGACGGTGATTTTATTTTGTGTCTTCTTGGGCTGAACACGAGCCTGTGGTGTTTTTTTTTTCGGTCCCATCATAGTAAATTTATCAGCAAAAAGCTCCAAGTAGGCGATCGACGTGTGCATTCAATGAGAGGGGGTGTGTAAAGTAGCGCTGTTCGGTCGTGTGCTTCCGCGGAAGATCACTCCGTCAGATCCAAAGGTCGTGTGCTTGATGGACCGGCCGTGGTGGGTGTGTATTATGAAAATAGTGGTTATTATAAGGTTTAATTTTCATAAATTTGACGTTCGTAAGATGAAAAGTTCGTAAGATAAGGTGTTCGTAAGTTGAGGTCTCACTGTACTTCTGTTTACATTCAAAGCCATCCATAACCTTGCCCCCCCCCCCCCCCCCCCCCCCCCGTATCTGTCTGACCTGCTTAAAATTTCCGTTCCCTCTCGGTCCCTCAGATCCTCATCCTCCCTTCACCTCTATGTGCCTTCTGCCCGTCTCACCACAATGGGGTGCAGAGCTTTCAGCCGCTCTGCTCCCAAACTCTGGAACTCACTTCCACCCAACATCCGTAATATTGACTCCCTCCCTACTTTCAAATCCTCCCTCAAAACTCTAGTTCAGGCGTCGGCAACCCGCGGCTCTAGAGCCACATGTGGCTCTTTCACCCCCCTGCTGCGGCTCCCTGCGGCTTTAGAAAATAAATAATGAGTATTTAATTCAATGTATATTATTTTAATTCGTTCATTTTTAAAATGTAATTCTAAATTTGAAGATTATGGTGATTATAAATAATACAAAATAAAACGTATAATTTTTTTTTTTTTTTCTCATAATTTTTTTTGCTCATAATATACGTCACAACCATCGACAGTTGACGTATATCCGGTCACAACCGCCAAATTGCGCACGATTTCTTGAATTTTTCGACCCCCAGGTAGGCCAACTATGGATAAATCTATGAAAAGAAAAGTGTCTGAAGAAAACAGAACGTTTAATGATACGTGGGCAGATTCGTTCGCCTGACAGACGACAGCTTACAGTCCTGTGTGAAGATGAGTGTCCTGTGTGCTGAGGTACAGGAGCAGAAATCACATTAATCAGGTGATAAATATTATATTTGCCATTTTGCAAATATTCTTTTTTTTTTTTTCAAATAGACATTGAGTATTATATTTGAAAGTAATCTTCAACCCAACGTCTTTTTGTCGGAGTTTAAAATGTTTTTGTTGCGTGCAGAAATATAATTTCGCTTCTCTGTAACAGTTCATTGATTCATAAATGCAACACACTATACTTTGTTTATGCATATGTAAAGGTAAAAAACGATGATGAAAAGATGCAGTGTTGTCTTCATTTTAAATGTTAAAAGGATTTTGTGGCTCCCAGTGTTTTCTTTTCTGTGGGTAATGGATCCAAATGGCTCTTTGAGTCGTAAAGGTTGCCGACCCCTGGTATAGTTCAATCAGCTATTTTATTATTTAGCATTTTATTTATGGTTTTATTGATCTGTGTATTGTTCTTTTGATTGGATAGTGTCCTTGAGTGTTCAGAAAAGCACTTGGAAATTAAATATATTATTATTATTATTATTATTATTATTATTATTATTATTATTATTATTATTATTACAGTAAAGTCTCGTTATATCGATATTCAAGGGAGTTCGAAAAAATATCGATATAACCGGGACTATCGATATATCCGACCCTGTTTGCATGTAATTTTCTCCGTGCGTGCATAGAAATAGTATCGATATAACCGGGACTATCGATATATCCGATATCGATATAACGAGACTTTACTGTATTATTATTATTATTATTATTATTATTATTATTATTAACCGAACACATTTTCATTCACCATTTGAAACCTTTTTGATCCATTGTTATTTTCAGCCCTTTTTTGACAAAATAGTCAAGAGAAAATGGCTGAACAACACAGACACATTTGAGGCCATTGAAGCCAGCATTAAACAACACTTCAAAAAGTTCAGAAGGATGGATCCTCCACCTTATCAGGTATGCGTTAACAGAAATAATCTGTGTATCTGGTGTTTGATGAGGAGAAAAAAAAATATCTTTGCATTTTTCAAATGACAGACGCTGGTGGGTGAGGTTCATCGTCGGGTCCTGGTAGAATATGTCCGAGCCATTATGCGGGGACGGCTCATTTGCACCTCTTCCAAGATGAGAAAGAGAATGGCTTTCCGCTTACAAGATGAAGCCAAACATCTTAAAGGACTCTTTAAGGATTTGGTGAGTGTGTTCTTCAGACAAAATTCTTCATTATCAGGTATTACAGATTTTAATGACAGTATTGTCACAATCGCCTTAATAATAACGGTAAAATTAGGTGGCACTGAAGTTCTCAACTTGGGCCCAAATGTTTACCTCATTCAAACTAATTGTAGCAATTGTGTGCAATGAGAATAAATTTGAGGTGTACAAATTTTAATATTATTATTATTATTATTATTATTATTATTATTATTATTATTATTATTATTTACAGTCACAATGACTAATTCTATATGACTGCTAAAAGATTCAAATCTATCAGCACACCAATGTTTCCGGTTTGATCTTTATTATTGTTATTCTTATTAATTATTATTATTATAACACCAATTCGCATTGCGGTCTCTAAGTCACGTCACACGCACAGGAAGATCTTGAAGTTTACCTGGCAATATCATGCGTGGACCCCAGGGAGTCCATTTCTGTTTCCACAATATCAAACATGGCACACTTGGGTGTAATGCGCTCAGGCCTCTCTGATTTTGTTAGAAAGGATGGATGGCCACAAAAAAAAATATTTCCATCCCACAATCACACACAAATGCATATCTATCTATCTTGTTTTCATTTCATGAAATGATTTTTTCATTTATCCATTTCCTGACACAACACCTCAATTGAACTGTAGTTAATTGTGGACATTCTTCTTCTTTTCCTTTCGGCTTTTCCCTTCAAGGGTCGCCACAGCGAATCAGTGTCCTCTATCTAACCCGATTTTGTGCATCCTCTACTCTCACACCAGCTACCTTCAGGTCCTCTGTGACAACATCCGTAAACCTCCTCTTTAGTCTTCCTCTAGGTCTCCTGCCTGGCAGTTCAGGGCTTAGCACCCTTCTCCCGATATAGTCACTCTCTCTTCTCTGGACATGTCCAAACCATCTCAGTCTGGCCTCTCTGACTTTCTCTCCAAAGCCTCTAATATGAGTTGTCCCTCTAATGTACTCATTCCTGATCCTATCCAACCTGGTCACTCCCAAAGAAAACCTCAACATCTTCAGCGCTGCTACCTCCAGCTCCGCTTCCTGTCTTTTCGTCAGTGGCACTGTCTCCAGTCTCAACATCATGGCTGGTCTCACCGCCGTTTTCTACACTTTTCCTTTCATCCTAGCTGAAACCCTTCTATCACACATCACACCTGACATTTTTCTCCAGCCGTTCCAGCCTGCCTGGACACGCTTCATCACCTCTTTTCCACACTCTCCATTGCTCTGGACAGTTGACCCCAAGTACTTAAAGTCCTCCACCTTCTTTATCTTCTATCTTTATTTGTGGACATTCCTAGTTGTATGAAACTGGGGTTGATCTGAATGTGTGTGTGTGATAGTTCAGACAAATTTGATCAAAGGATTTGATATACACCCTGAACAAAAAGTGTCTATGAAATGACCATTGAGGGACTCCATATTCCATGAACATTTCATTAGATTCAAAGCATCCAAGAGTCACAAAGGAAGTAATTTCTTTCAAGAATGACCATAAACAATTTAGGACTGTTGCATTTAATCCCAATTTTCAACCTCTTCTACTCGACTGTTTATGATGACATTACATATCATCAAGGATGGCAATTCCAATTTGGTTATCTCGGACAGCAGCCCCCAACCTTTTTTGGCCCACAGTGTCATGTCAAAGAATATAGAGGAGCCGGTAAAATTTTAAAATAAAACAGATTTCAGATACTGACACAGACAACCAAAATGGAAGGAATGTAGATTATTGATTCTTTCTGTCTGGTAGAGCTCTCCAGCCCAGAGGTTCGGGACCACTATCTCGGACAGGACCATGTATTTTTTTCACCTACATCTGTACTGTATAGAGAAAAATAGAACACAATACAATAGACGTGCCAAGTCGAATACCAAGGACGGGGGCGGAGAATGGAACCTGCCCTTCTACCTTCCTAGGTCATGAATAAGCCAGACAGTGTTGACACAGGAGTGAGTTCTGAAAAATGGCTGCCGTCAGTGATATGGAGATGAATGATCGTGGCTTACGTTAGCACTAACCTGAAGGGGGAAGAGGGTGTAAAACAACTATTCCTGACAGTGTGGCATTTACCCCCTTTCTGTGACCGAGTTCAAACAAATGTCCATCACCTCGGTTGACAACAGGAAGCTGCTGCGCTCAGAGGGAACTTCCTGTTCCTGTCAGCTGGATGACTTTGAAGTGAGTGAGGGATGGCCTTGATGGCCTTTGTCGCTGAGGAGTAGAATGAAGTGACTATGGAAAATGGGAACTGGGGTCGGGGTGTTTTTATAGTGATGGTTTAAAAAAGAGATTGTTATTTTTAGAAAATACCAACCCAAAGAATTCCACCGTCTTTGGAGGAAATCCATGGGCAGAGAAAACAGAGTTGTAGTTTTGTTATTCACTTTCATCCCCTGGCCTTGGAGAGTTGTCACACCATTCAAGTTTGTCAGGCCACAATACTGACATTCATTTTGACTAAGTATGAAAAGCCAGAAGAAAAAGAAGATGCCATATGCAGGCTAATATTGCTGTTAATTAAAAATAATTCCAGAGGATGCCTGGCTTTCTAACTCTCTCAAATCTCATTTTGTTATCTCTAAAAATGGTCAATGAATAATCCCATCACGTCTGTTTCAGGAATCAAGTTCATCTTGGTTGGACAGTCTCATCTGCCACCTCGCTGACATTGTTCTCCTGGAAGACACACCCTCCATCCAAATGGAGGTTGCTGTCTTGGTGAAAGAGTTTCCAGATATTCGGTAAACGTTTTAACATCTAAAATGTGTTCGGATGTGTCTATAATAACAAACTCTCTGCACTGTATCCCCAAAGGTATTATATTATTCATGCTTACTATAACACATTCAGTTGTTTTTGGCAGTAAGCCAAGTGATATGTATGAGAATGTATTTTTTTGCCACAATGGATCAAAACAAGGAAAGGAATATGAAAACATATCAAATGTTAACTCGGCTATTTTGGGATATGCTATTCTCTTTGAGAATGAATAAGGCTAAGAGGCCTCAGGATAGGATGGAGTCCAAACTACCAAAGATATTTGTTCACAGATTAAGACTGAGATGACAGTTGGCAACTTCACTGCATGTGACGTAGAACTCTCTAAAGAGCAGACAGGAAGCTGCTGTGCAGTATTTCCTGTTCCTGCCACTCTGCAGGCGACAGCCTGGTGCCACAAAAAGAGGGGTAGAAAAAGCTACAGGCTAGCTGCTCACTGCTTGACTCACACATTTTTTAACTGAAAAAAAGTACAGTATTGAGATCGTATATAAAAAAAATCTCCCCAAAATGGTATCGCTTTGTTGTTTCTTCATTTGACATAACCTTTGGGGTTAAATAATTAATACAAAAATCTTGGCCCCTTTTTAAATTTATCTTATTCTTGGGTTTTAGTGTTGCGATTAATGACAGTGTCTGAAACGTCTGCCCGGACGCCCGGGGCATGCAACTTTTTTGTCGGGCGGACAACTTACAAAACATCTCGGCCCGGGTGGCCGACAACTTCTTAAAAAAAATTAAAAAAACAAAAACAAACAGAAAGATTTTTTTTTTAAAATCAAACGTTTCCTTTATTCAATAAACCAAACGTTTGAACAGAGATTTCGAAATCAGAATAAATTATTTCAATTACAAAATCTTCATTCGGTTTGGAAATTTCAGAATTTCGGTTCGTTAGGCAATTTGCATACTCTGCACGGCAGCCAATCAGAAGCCTGCTTCGTGCTTCCGGACTTTCCCGTTATAAGGTCGTGCATTTGCATCTCATTATCCAAAGTAGATGCACAGAATTTCAGCCCCAGAAGAAAGATTCAAAAGAAGCTAACAATTTATGACGTTACAAAATGAAAACGTACATTATCTCGTGACTGTGAAGTGTCCTTGAGAGTTTTGAAAGGCGCTTAGAAATTAAACGTATTACAGTAAAGTCTCGTTATATCGATATTCAAGGGAGTCCGAAAAAATATCGATATAACCGGGACTATCGATATATCCGACCCTGTTTGCATGTAATTTTCTCCGTGCGTGCATAGAAATAGTATCGATATAACCGGGACTATTGATATATCCGATATTGATATAACGAGACTTTACTGTAATTAAACGCCATCTTGAAGTAATTAATTAATTAATTAATTAATTAATTAATTAATTAATTAATTAATATGACAGCACAAAGACACAGAGAGTCATTCATTCTTAAGCACTTTCTGTACCCTCTTTGTTACGTGAAGCAGTTCTAGATGAAAGAGGAGAGGACCAAAGTATCCCTTTCACCAGTGGATCAGGGACGTCACGGTGGAATGTGCACGTCCACTACAAGCTAAATGTTGAAAGCAAAACGCAGCTCTAGCATCCATTGACGAAAAGACATTGTCTCACATCTCCTGTCCCACATAAACCTCTTCAATTCCAACCCATGACAGTTCCATTGTGTTAAATATTATGAGTTCCTTCCCCAAAATGGATGACTCAGATGGATATGATGCAAAGTCATTCCGTATTAATGGCAGCCCAGAGAGTCCTGGTCGACCAGCAGTCGTTACATTCCACTCATCACCTCTGTGTCCTTCCTTTCAACAGGCAGAAGCACGTCTCCACCCTGCTGAACATACGAGGCATGATGCGTCAGACGGAGCGTCTCGAGATTCTTAACATAGTCAAAGACTTTCAGTGTAACTCTGCCTTAATCTGCCGCGAACGTGCCATCTTTTCTGAGATCATCATTACCTCTGAGGTGCACTGCATTAGCCTGGGATTCCTGCGTCTTGCTATGGCTGTCACCAACTGGTTCTCAGATCACCGACCAAGGCAAACACGCAGGAAAAGTACCAGGGGCACAAGACTTCAATCCACCGAGAGTCACAACAATGAAGACACAATTAAATCCAACAAAGAAGAATAGGTGTTGGTGTGAATGTGAGAAGAGCAGTTACAGTCATACTGTGAACGGATGAGACATATATGCACCTTGACAAAAAATAAATGTTGACAGCGGCAGCTTTTGTACAAGCAGCAATGTAAGGAAACTTGACTTGAGGTACTGCTCATTCTGTTCATGATCACATAAAAATATTCTGAACCAACCATCACCTTCATTTTTTGGGGGGGTTGAACAGTCAATGGACGAAAAAGAAGCAATTCATCCTAAGTTTTTTGGGGCTCACAACCAGTCGGAAATGAAAATGACATCATAAGCAAAGGCAATTCAGTATGATGCATAGTTGTTGATCATTTATCCACCCGGCAATATATATATATATACATATATATATACAATATACTGTACCCATTAATGGTTTATATTCTATGGCATGATAGTGATGTGTTGAACTCTCACTGTGAATGGTATGGATCCATTGCTGGAAATCTAATAAAGACCCATTGATTGGGTGGATGGAGTATATTTGAAGTGGTGTCATTGTGCTGTATGTATAAATAATAGTGGCTTGTGCCTTATCGGCTTAGCATGGTTGAATGTCAAGACTTTGTTATTGAACAATTGTGCTCTTCCCTCTGCTGCTAAATTGAGTTTGTTGTGGTCCCAATACACCAGTGTGTCAGTCAACAGCTATTTTAAACCAAACAGACCAAGTTCTGACGCAAACACAACACTGACGCTACAAACACACAAACACACATGCAGCTCACACAAACACATGTCTGAGGTGTTTATGTTAAGCATGTGGCGGTTCGGTTCAGCAAGGTCTTGAAATATGGGGGCTCCACTGTGACTGCTTCGTGACGCTCTCCCTCTGTATAACAAGAAAGGTCACACACGCACCAAGGCCATCAGCGGGATGTTTTTCGATAAACAAAGATTTCCTGTTGTACGCCGAGGTGCCAATGAATTCTTTTATTGGAGCCAAATTTATGTTTTGCGGTAGGGGAATTTCGTTCTTGTCCACTTTTTTTTGCATGTTCATCAAGCATTAAAATTTAAATAATAGAAGTAAGCAATAACATAAGAACCAAGCGACTAACAAAAGAACCAAGCGACATGTTGCTTGTGTCATCCCCAGGAACCTTAGATTAATTCACAGTGTCTGAAATAACGTCTGCCCGGACGCCCGAGGCGTGCAACTTTCGTTGGGTGTACAATTTACAGAACGTCTGAGTGCGGCTAGCCGACAACTTTTTCAAGAAAAAAAATGAAAGTAAAAGATTTGTTTTTTTCAAATCAAACGTTTGCTTTATTCCAATTTTGAAATCTTTTCTTGGAAAGTTTGGAAACTTTGGAATTTCAGGTCGTTTGGCAATTTGGATACTCGGCAGCCAATCAGAAGCCTGCATCGAATAATTTCGTGCTTCCGGGTGCATTTGCATATCATTTTCCAAAGTAGACGTACAGAGAGGTTAGGAATCAAGCCAAAACCCATGCCCCAGAAGAAAGATTCAAAACGACAAATTAAGCAAGGAGCATTTGTGGTAGGTACATCAATTATTTAATTTTAAAGTGTTGTTCTGTAAAATATTCTGATAATCAATCCTTAATACTTTGCAACAATGTTTTTTTTTTTTTTTTTTTTTTTTGCGATTAGTCGCCTTATTGTGTTTCAAGTTGTGAAAAACTTTATGGCTGGGCAGGCAACTTTTCAGAGTTGTCTGCCCTGGTGTTCGCTAACTTTTTGTCATGAGTTTCAGACACTGTTATTCAGTGTGTCTCAATGTGAAAAAAAAATGTGTTTTTATTATTTTTGAAGAAAACCAACCCCCGTTCCATCAATCGTGTATTCCTGTGTATTCGAGGTGAAACGTGTATTCGAGGTGAAATGACCAAAGTGCTTTCATGGCTCAAATACACTGGGCTGGATTGTACCACATCACAATAAAAAAATGTCAGAAGGCCAGGGTTCAAGTTAGAGGTACTGTTTTGGCTTCTCATTCGATTGTCTTTTTATTACTGTATTAAATATGTGATCTTTTACCACACATTCCAAGACAGTGGAATTAATGACTAACCATAACAAACAAGGAAAGAACTGAAGAGTGAAATTATTGAACATAACAAAACATAATTTGTCAACCTGTCATGTGTACCTCAGTTATTTTTGGCCTCAGTTCATACTGTTGAACCGGCATGCGTTTGTGCGTTCCATGAAGCGATACAAAGAAGAAAAAAAATCAAGTCTGCATCACTTGAGTGTTAGCTTTGTCAATGTGAATTGTCAGTTGCAAGTTTCGGTAAAATCATTATCAAACATCCTTTCATATATCAAGATAATGGCGGATACAGGGCGGCTTTTTTTCGGGCATCCCGTGTGGCGAATACCATTTGTGACTTAGAAATGCAGTTAGGAATGTGGCCCAAACACTTGATCGAGGTTTCTCTCGATCAAGCTTTGAAGGAGGAAGAGTCTTCAGTTTCACAATGCAATCCCTGGGAAATACTCCCCTACTTCCTCTCATTAACACGGCTCTGCAATGGAAAATCCATCTGGCTGGATTTGTTGTTTGTTTTGGGAAGCAAGCATTGCCCTGTCTTTGTTTTCACTGTCATAGAATTTCACGCTTCCAGGCTTTTTCCGTTTGTTTGCCTGTCATATAAGTACTGCGTCCAGTGGTATCAGGCCGCAAGATCCTTTGGTCCTAATGTGTTTTGGTTCCTTTGTTGTGTGGCCCGTGTCTAGGCACCATACATGCATTAGTCTGTCATTTGTTGTGGATAAAGGATTACAATTAGTAATTAGTAAGGAATTGGAAAATGCTGCACATCCACAATTGTGTGTCCATGTGTGACACTCCTCACCCATCCTCTGCCAATAGTGATAGAGGTGCAAAATAAAAATATATTTTAAGATGATAATGACGAGATTTCATTCATCCATCCATCCAGCCATTGATTTACCAAACTGCTTTTGCCTCGCCAGGGTAGTGGGGTATGCTGGAGCCTATCCCAAGTGCCTTCAGGCAGTAGGCGGGAGACACCCAGACCCGGTTGCCAGCCAATCACAGTGCACACAGAGACAAACAACCATCTGCACTCACACTCACACCTAGGGTCAATTTGGAGAGTTCAATCAGCCTGCCAAGAATGCTATGGGGGAGTTAACTTGAGTACCCTAAGCTACGACCACTACACTGTGAGGCCTTTTACACTGCATACCGTGCCGCCCGCAATTCATTCAATAAACTGATTTCTACAATAATTCAAAGGGGTTGTCCCACACTGAATGAAATCCAATGAAATCTACTACACACATTGAGCATTGAGTGGGGAATTCATCTGCTTGTGCCACGATCAAGTACGTCAAAATTGCTTTAGACTATACTTGTTATGGTTTTGGACCAGTCTGGAAAAGGATCAGATCCCACAAATGCAGATGAGGAAAATCTCTCATCTCATCTCATTTTCCGTACCGCTTATTCCTCATTAGGGTCGCGGGGGTTGCTGGAGCCTATCTCAGCTGTCTTCGGGCACGAGGCGGGGGACACCCTGAATTGGTTGCCAGCCAATCGCAGGGCACACAAAGACATACAACAGTCACTCTCACACTCACACCTAGGGACAATTTGGAGTGGTCAATCTGCCTGCCATGCATGTTTTTGGAGTGTGGGAGGAAACCGGAGGACCCGGAGAAAACCCACGCTGGTCTGGGGAGAACATGCAAACTCCACACAGGGAGGCCGGACCGGGACGCGAACCGGCGACCTCTGCACTGTGAAGCCGGTGTGCTAACCACTCGACTACCGGGCCGCCCTCAGATGAGGAAAATATTTGAGTAAAAAAAAAAAACAACCAAGACAAAAACTGTACAGTTTAAAAATAAGGTTCAGAGACCCACAACATACAACACAGTGGTAACAAAAACAAAACACTGAACAAAAATAATAATAATAAAAAAACAGTGTTTATACAGAAGATCGCTTAACAAGCACAAACTACTTCACAATACTATGATGATGAGCGATTTCAAAGAATTTCTAGAAAACAAGTATCTGACTATGTCACATCCTCCTCTGCTCCTGAAGCGGGCCCCTCCCCTCCCTGCTCTCCGGACTCACTCACTCACCTGTTCCTCAGCTGCATTTCCTTAATTGTGCCTTCTGGCTATAAAAGCCACCCTTACCATTCGGTCTGCGCCGGTGTATTCTCGGAAGTTCCCTGTCACCCAGCCGCGCGCAGGTCTGTTACTCTGATCTCCTCCATTGCCTTATTTTCTGTATTACTTTATGTGTCTCAGTAAAGACTCTGTTTGAAGTTACTGTCTCCACCGTGTATTTCGGATCCAACCCTTACTGCTTCAGGTCGTCCCTCGAGTCCTGTCACCTCTCCTCGAGCAGACGTGGCATAATACATCGGCCACCTATGGATCTCGCCGGTGGAGACAAATTTGTATACGCCTTAGCCCATCAGGCGGAGCGGGTTTCTTCAGCCGTCATCTGTACAAAAGTGAAGGTTTCGGACGTTTCGCCTCCTATCCAAGAGACTTCGTCAGCGAACTAAAGTCTGACTGGTCGTATCGGCCCCATTTATATATCCCTAATGTCCAGACCTAGTGGCGCCGGACACAGCTATGATAGGTCCCTACTCTCAGGTTGGGGGGGGCGCGGGACCCCCCCCTGTGGCCCCACTGATTGTTCCTACATTCCTGACTAACGATTGGCCTATTACCCCCACTCCCCCCGGTGTCACCTCATCAGCATAACGACCCTCATCAGCATTGCGAAAGTTGCCTAACCTGTTTTGCCTGAGCAGGCTATTGTATTGGATTGGATTGGATATGCCTTTATTAGTCTCACAGTGGAGAAATTTACATTTCACAGCAGCAAAGTTATGAAAGGAATGAAAGTAGAAAAACGAAATACATGAGCTGCTGGAAAGGCAGCCACTCTCGCGGCGCCGAACGATCCAAATTGAACCTCACACCACCCGACCGGTTTAATGAAGGATTTTGTTGTTTTATAAGAATCGCCTCTTTTACCCCCCTTTCAAACCATCTATGTTCTTTCGCTAAGATTTTAACCTCATTGTCGTCAAATGAGTGGTTGCTAGCTTTTAGGTGCAAATGTACTGCCGATTGAGGCCCACTAGTATTATCCCTGCGATGTTGATAAAGTCTTTTTTTGAGAATTTGTTGAGTCTCCCCAATGTACTGCTCTTTACAATTTTCATTCTTACAATGTATGGAATAAACTACATTACTTTGTTTTTCATTTGGTAGCCTATCTTTTGGATGCACTAATTTTTGCCTTAACGTGTTTATCGGTTTGAAATAAGTAGGAATTTTATGTTGCCAAAGGACTCTTTGTAATTTTTCAGAAACTCCTGCAATGTACGGTACTGCTACTCCTCTCCTTTTAGAATCTTGAGAATTATTGGTTTCATTCGCTATTCTTTCTTTCTGACATTTGTTGAATGACCACTGAGGGTACCCACAGTTAGTGAGTGCTCTCCTGATATGTTTTGACTCCTTTTCTCTACCTTCAGTGCTAGTTGGTATTAGTTTAGCCCTATGCTGGAGGGTTCTGATAACTCCTAGTTTATGTTGTAAAGGGTGGTTAGAGTCAAAAAGTAAGTATTGGTCAGTGTGCGTAGCCTTCCTAAAGACTTCTGTTTTTAGCGCTCTGTCCTCTTTTATAATTACTTTACAATCCAAGAAGGCTAGTTGGTTCTCTTGAATGTCCTCACGAGTAAATTTAATGTTGAAGTCTACAGAGTTGAGATGATCTGTGAAGGAATCAAAAAAAAAAAAAAGACTTTATCAACATCGCAGGGATAATACTAGTGGGCCTCAATCGGCAGTACATTTGCACCTAAAAGCTAGCAACCACTCATTTGACGACAATGAGGTTAAAATCTTAGCGAAAGAACATAGATGGTTTGAAAGGGGGGTAAAAGAGGCGATTCTTATAAAACAACAAAATCCTTCATTAAACCGGTCGGGTGGTGTGAGGTTCAATTTGGATCGTTCATACAATAGCCTGCTCAGGCAAAACAGGTTAGGCAACTTTCGCAATGCTGATGAGGGTCGTTATGCTGATGAGGTGACACCGGGGGGAGTGGGGGTAATAGGCCAATCGTTAGTCAGGAATGTAGGAACAATCAGTGGGGCCACAGGGGGGGGTCCCGCGCCCCCCCCCAACCTGAGAGTAGGGACCTATCATAGCTGTGTCCGGCGCCACTAGGTCTGGACATTAGGGATATATAAATGGGGCCGATACGACCAGTCAGACTTTAGTTCGCTGACGAAGTCTCTTGGATAGGAGGCGAAACGTCCGAAACCTTCACTTTTGTACAGATGACGGCTGAAGAAACCTTCTCATCGATGGACCACTCCTGTACGACTGAGAGCTTACACAGACATCAGGCGGAGCGTTCGAGCCAACTGGCGCAAGCGGTCGCGGAGATCCGCCATTCCGTGTCCTCGCTGGCTCAACGCTTGCAGGAGGTTGAGACACGCCTCGCCACCCTTACGGCCCCTTCCTCCCCCCCGTGAGTAGGCACGAGCGGTCGCGGCGCCTGGAGGGGTCCCCCGAACCCATTCAGATGGGAGGTGGGAGCGATTGAGCCAACCCCGGGGTTCGTCGCACTCAAGGCCCCCAGCCGAAGACCTCCAGCTCCTGTAAGTCCCCGTCTAAACGGCGACCGCGGCGACCACTGGAGGCGGAGAGCAAGGCGCCCGTTACGCGGTTGGAGTTGGACGGCGAATTAATTGGCCCGTCCAACGATCCAGACGATACGGGCGCTTCATCGATCCCCAACTGGCAGAAACATTGGGCCTCCCGCGGCGGCGCACCCAAAGAGATCTGTCTCGAGGATGTGCCGCGTTGTTACCATGATCTGCGGGAGGCGTTCAGTAAGGACAACGCGCAATACCTGCCCCCCCACCGGCCATATGACTACGCCAATGAACTGCAGCCGGGGGCTCTACTACCGGCTTCCAGACTCTATCGCATCTCACACCCGGAACAAGAAGCCCTGAGCGCATACATTGACTCTTCCCTGGCGGCGGGACTTATTCGACCCTCGCATTCCCCGCTCGGCGCAGGGTTCTTCTTTATCGAAAAGAAAGATAGATCCCTGCGCCCGTGTGGGGTGAACGACATCACCATTCGTAACAAATACCCTCTCCCCCTCATGGATTCGGCCTTCGCACCTCTCCAATCGGCTACCATCTTCACCAAATTAGATTTGCGTAGCACATACCACCTGGTTCGCATCAGAGAGGGGGACGAGTGGAAGACCGCATTCAAAACGCCCTTGGGGCATTTTGAATACCTGGTGATGCCGTTCGGACTCACCAACGCTCCCGCGTATTCCAAAACCTCATCAACGATGTGCTCAGGGACTTTCTCAATGTTTTTGTGTTTTTGTACTTAGACGACATCCTCATTTTCTCTAAATCCACAGAAGAACACCGGCAGCATGTCTGACGGGTCCTGGCGCGGCTCCTGCAAAACCGGCTTTACGTGAAGGCAGAGAAGTGCGAGTTCCACGTCCGCTCTCTGTCTTTTCTGGGGTTCGTCGTGGAGCAGGAGCAACTCCGGGCCGATCCCGCCAAAACCAAAGCCAACAGAGTGGCCAACAACTCCAGCGATTTTTGGGGTTTTCCAACTTCTACTGCCGCTTTATCCGCGGTTATAGTCAGAAGGCACTTCCCCTTACTAATCTCACATCCAACAAGATCCCCTTCAGGTGGACACCCGACGCAGAGGGGGCGTTTAACTGCCTCCGTGAACGCCTTCTCCAACCCTCCGGTCTTACGTCACCCCGACCCGGACCTGGCGTTCGCGGTCGAGGTCAACGCATCGGAGTCCGGAGTGGGGGCGGTCCTATCCCAGCGCTCTCCGGTCGACCATAAGCTCCATCCATGCGCTTTCTTCTCCCGCCGGCTTAGCCCCGCAGAAGCCAACTACGACGTGGGGAAGCGGGAACTGCTGGCGGTCATCCTGGCACTGCAGGAATGGAGACACTGGCTTGAGGGGGCCAAACACCCCTTCACTGTATACACGGACCACAAGAACCTGGCCGCCATTCGGGCCTCCAATAATAAAAAAATAATAATAATAATAATAATAATAATAATAATAATAATAAAATAATAATAATAATAATAATACATTTAATTTACAAGCACCTTTCAAAGCACCCAAGGACACTTTACAATAAAAACAATAAAACAAAGCACATAACAATAAAACCATAAGTAAAATGATACATAATAAAATAGCAGAATGAACTAGACATTGAAAGCAATTTTAAACAAATGGGTCTTGAGGTGGGACTTGAAAATAGGAAGGGAGTCAATATTACGGATGTTGGGTGGAAGTGAATTCCAGAGTTTGGGAGCAGAGCGGCTGAAAGCTCTGCATCCCATTGTGGTGAGACGGGCAGAGTTTCGGAGCGGAGCGGCTGAAAGCTCTGCACCCCATGGTAGTGAGATGGGCAGAGGGCATGTAGAGGTGGAGGGAGGAAGAGGATCTGAGGGCCCGCGAAGGAACGGAGATTTGAATTAGGTCAGACAGATAGGGGGGGGGCAAGGTTATGAATGGCTTTAAATGTAAACAGAAGTATCTTGAATTCAATACGGAGTTTAACAGGGAGCCAGTGGAGCTGTTGGAGGACAGGGGTGATGTGGTGGAAGGAGGGTTTTTTTGTGATGATCTGGGCTGAGGAATTTTGGACTAGTTGGAGTTTATGGAGACATTTTTGATTGACCCCGAAAAGAAGTGAATTACAATAATCGATACGGGAGGTGACGAGACTGTGGACGAGGATAGCAGTGGTGTGAGGGGTGAGAGAGGGACGGAGATGATTGATATTGCGGAGGTGAAAATATGCAGACTGGGTTATGTTATTTATATGGGAGTGAAAAGATAGTGTGCTATCGAGGATGACACCCAGGCTCTTAACCTGAAGGGTGGGGAACACGGTAGAACTGTCAATGGAGAGAGAGAAACTGTTTGCTTTGTGAAGGGTCGATTTTGTACCGACAAGGAGAAGTTCAGTTTTTTCGCTGTTTAGTTTGAGAAAGTTATGAGAAAACCAGGATTTGATTTCTGAGAGGCAAAGTGTAAGGGATGCAGGTGGAAGAGAGGCGTCGTAAGGCTACCATCCCCAGAGCAACGGCCAGACGGAGCGCAAGAACCAGGACCTGGAAGCGGCTCTCCGGTGTGTGTGCCTCCACCGTCCTGCGTCGTGATCTCTCGACTTGCCGTGGGTGGAGTACGCACACAACACCCTGGTCTCCACAGACACAGGTCGGTCTCATTTCATGTCCGCCTGTGGTTATCAGCCGCCGTTGTTCCCCACCCAGGAGGGCAAGGTGGAGGTCCCGTCCATCGAACACCACCTGAGATGGGCCCATCAAGTGTGGAAGGAGACCAGAGCCGCCCTGTCGCGCACGGCATCCCGGAAACAACTGGCTGTGGATCGTCGTCGCCGCCAGGCACCAAATTTCCAGGTCGGGCAGGAGGTGTGGCTGTCCATGAGGGACCTCCGGTTGGAGGGACATCGGCCAAACTGGGTCCACGGTTCGCTGGTCCCTTCCCCATTGAGGCCATCCTCAGTCCGGTCTCAGTGAGGCTCCGGCTGCCACCCACGATAAGGATCCATCCACATCTTCCTCCTCGAGCCTGTGGAGACCAGCCCCCTGGCTCCGACACTTTTCACCTGTTCTCCTCCATTGCCTTATTTTCTGTATTACTTTATGTGTCTCAGTAAAGACTCTGTTTGAAATTACTGTATCCACTGTGTATTTCGGATCCAACCCTTACTGCTTCACGTCGCCCCTCGAGTCCTGTCACCTCTCCTCGAGCGGATGTGACAGACTACTGTTGTTGGCTTGGCAATCTCTTATAACGTGACAGATAAAAACGAATAAATAAACAAATAAATAAATAAATAAATAAATAGTGACAACACCACTAAGTCTAAAATCTGATTTGATTGAATTTGCAAATGTGCTTGGGAGCCTGACAAAGAAAATTCCCTTGATCCAAGGAATGCCGAGTGACAGCTTTGTCGACCAAATTCACAAACACATGAAACCAAACTTGCCCTAAGGTGAATGCGTCATTTTCTCGGTTGAGTGCAGATCGTACATATAGGGTCAAAGTGGCCCCAAACACAGTGGGGTGGACTCACCCAAGCGCTAAAATGAAGATGCACAAAGGCACCCGCCTATGAAAGTTGAATAAAAAATGCTTTGTTGCAGTTACAGGTAACACTTGTCTATCAAATGTGTGTTTTTTACAGACCCCATGCAATATAGTCAGAAGTAAAATACAATGTATCGCTACTTTTGGTATTCAATTCTTCCGACATTCTGTGACATTTTTGTCACGTTCTGGTTACCGACCAACGGGTGGCGCTGTCGGCCCCGCCTGGACCTGCACAGATGTTGGTCGTTCCAATCAGTGGCAGTTAAAATGACTCCTGGCACGACCATTTGGTGTCAGGTCACTGTATGTTTTTGCTTTACACTGTCAGGGTTTGCAAGGTGGCGATGGTTGTGGATCCCAAATAAGCAGGCAGGAAGGAGCAGCAGGTTGTATTTGACAAATTGTATTAAAATAAAGTCAGCAGGAACAAAATCAAAAAGACATCAAAGTCATCCGAACAGAAGAGCACAAAGTATCAAAGAAAACCATGAGTAAAAATCTGCCAAGATGAAGCAAACCTGACAGGGTGAAGCAAACACATACAATGACCCGACACGGAATGGTCGTGACGGGAGTCCTTTTAACTACCACTGATTGTAACGACCAACACCTGTGCAGCTGCAGGCGGGGCCGACAGCGCTATCCGTTGGTCGCCGACCAGAACGTGACAGTCTGCCACTGATCGGAATGACCAATACCTGTGCAGGTGCAGGCGGGGCCGACAGCACCACCTTTTGGTTGCCAACCCGATCGTGACACACTGTCAGTTGTGTTTTATCTTGGCAAATTTGCACTCATGGTTTTCTTTGACACTTTGTACTTTTCTGTTCAGATGACTTTGATGTTTGAGATTTTGTTCCTGCTGACTTCATTTTAATACAATTTGTCAAATACACCCTGCTGCTCCCTCCTGCCTGCTTTTTTTGTGATCCACCACCATCACCACCTGGCAAACCATGACAATTGTTAGGACAATAACGTGCAGTCAATGCTAATAATGGCTTGCACATAACATACAATGTTAATATGTAGTTGTAAAGAGAAGACGATATAGCTACCTTTCTGTACTGATTTCATGTTAGCAACCTTTAAATCAGCCCAACCAACCTGGCAACCCGGCACTCCAGACTGGTCACTTCTATGGAGTAATAATAATACATTTTATTTGTAAGCGCCTTTCAAAACTCTCAAGACGACTTTACAGTCACTGGATCAGTTTTTCTGTGGGTGAGCAACGGCAGCCACACGCGGCAGCGTTCACTCAACCCAGAATAAATCAAATAAATAAAAAGTTTGCTAGCTAATAGATAGCTAACAGATAGCTAGCTAGGCCTTCACTCAACCCATAAGTAACTCAGATAGAAAGCTAGTTAGCTAATAGACAGCTAATAGATAGCTAAGTAACTCGGATAGAAAGCTAGCTAGCTAATAGATAGCTAACAGATAGCTAGCTAGGCCTTCACGCAACCCAGAAGTAACTCAGATAGAAAGCTACCTAGGTAATAGACAGCTAATAGATAGCTAAGTAACTCGGATAGAAAGCTAGCTAGCTATTAGACTGCTAATAGATAGCTAAGTAAACTAAGTAAGCTAAATATAGAATGAAAACTGCATCAAACTGATCGACGATCCAAATTGTAATATACAGTATGTATATGTTAATCAGTTTGATAACGCGCTGCACAATATTTTTTTTATTCCTTTATCAAATGACTACTTGTTTAGCAAAGCCCGGGATTTTCACTGGATGTGTGATCAGGTCAGCTGACACTTTGCATAACAAACGCATGATTCAAAAGAGAGAACCTCCCGTCCTCTCTCATGTGCAGGACACACCGTCACTCAGGTTGGCTGCCCACTTGAACCAAAACAATGGGTGACTTTTTTTGCTGCAGGTGGGATATCCTGATTTATGTTATCTGGGGTCTTTATCAAGCGGAACTTTATTTAGCAAAGAGGAGGTGCATGGTCCAGGAATCTCCTGCCAACATGTCTGAAGATTAGACTAAAAAAGATGCGAAAATGTTTCAGTAGGAACAGATGTTAAATCACGCTCTCAGACCTTGGCCTCAGACAGGGTGCAGGAAGTTCACCTTTGTTCAAGACTGGAGCTAACTCTTGGAAAGCATTCATATGAAATTAGGCACTCTTACAATTTCTTCGCTAAACATGTACATTCATCAAGCATACATTGAGAATTTTGATTCATTCCCAAAATATTTCACCAGCGCTGGGTGGATAAGAATGTTATGTTTCAGTTCTATGCTGGCCTGATGCCACCGTGACTGTAAACATCCCAACCTGTGGGGATATTTGTTTTCCTTTGTTTAAACTATTTTGACATCTCTATAATAGAGTGAGAATAACAGGGTGAGACGTTTGTTGGTCAGGCTCTATTTATGTGAGCACATCCCATTGCCTCTTGGACATGTACTGGCCCTCAATGCCAATCAACCACTGATACAGCCATTGATTAAAATAAAATAAAATAAAATAAAATAAAATAAAATAAAATAAAATAGCAGACAATAACAGACAAAGTACCACTCAGAAGACCCCATATGATGAAAAAGAGAAATGGATTTGGTTTTCCCTTGCCCGGACGCGGGTCACCGGGGCCTCTCTCTGGAGCCAGGCCTGGAGATAGGGCTCGTTGGCGAGCGCCTGGTGGCCGGGCCTACACCCATGGGGCCCGGTCGGGCTCAGCCCGAAGAGGAAACGTGGGTCCCCCTTCTCAAGGGCTCACCACCCATGGGAGGGGCCAGAGGGGTCGGGTGCAATGTGAGCTGGGCAGCAGGCAAAGGCGGGGACCCTGGCGGTCCGACCCTCGACTGCAGAAGCTAGCTCTGGGGACATGGAATGTCACCTCTCTTACAGGGAAGGAGCCTGAGCTGGTGCATGAGGTTGAAAAGTTCCGACTGGACATAGTTGGGCTTGCCTCCACACACAGCCTGGGTTCCGGTACCAGCCCTCTCGAGAGGGGTTGGACTCTCTTCCACTCTGGAGTTGCCCACGGTGAGAGGCGTAGAGCAGGTGTCGGCATACTTATTGCCCCCCGACTCGCCGCCTGTACATTGGGATTCACCCCAGTAGACGAAAGGGTTGCTTCCCTCCGCCTTCAGGTGGGGGGACGGGTTCTGACTGTTGTCTGTGCATATGCACCAAACAGCAGTTCAGTGTACCCATCCTTTTTGGAGACCTTAGGGGGTGTGCTGGAGAGCGTTCCCCCTGGGGACTCCCTCGTTCTGCTGGGCGATTTCAATGCTCATGTGGGCAATGACAGTGGGACCTGGAAGGGCGTGATTGGGAGGAATGCCCCCCCCCCCCCCGATCAGAACAGGAGTGGTGTCTTGTTATTAGACTTCTGTGCTCAACACGGATTGTCTATAACAAACACTTTATTCAAACATAAGGGTATCCATATGTGCACGTGGCACCAGGACACCCTTGGTCGCAGTTCGATGATTGACTTTATAGTTGTATCATCGGATTTGCGGCCTCATGTTTTGGACACTCGAGTGAAGAGAGGGGCGGAGCTGTCAACTGATCACCACCTGGCTCTAGGCACTAGGCTCCGTTGGTGGGGGAAGATGCCAGTCCGACCTGGAAGACCCAAACGTGTTGTGAGGGTTTGTTGGGAACGTCTGGCAGAATCCCCTGTCAGAAGGAGTTTCAACTCCCACCTCCGGCAGAACTATACACATGTCCCGGAGGAGGTGGGGGACATTGAGTCCGAATGGACCATGTTCCGTACCTCCCTTGCTGAGGCGGCAAATCAGAGTTGCGGCCGTAAGGTGGTTGGTGCCTGTCGTGGCGGCAATCCCCGTACTCGCTGGTGGACACCAGTAGTAAGGGATGCCGTAAAGCTGAAGAAGGAGTCCTACCGGGCTTATATAGCCTGTGGGACTCCTGAGACAGCTGACACGTATCGACTAGCCAAGCGGAATGCAGCCTCGGTGGTCGCCGAGGCAAAAACATGGGCATGGGAAGAGTTCGGTGAGGCCATGGAAGCCGACTTCCGGACCGCTTCGAGGAAATTCTGGTTCACCATCCGGCGTCTCAGGAGGGGAAAGCAGTGCACCACTAACACTGTGTACAGTGAGAGTGGGGCGCTGCTGACTTCGACTCGAGACGTCGTGAACCGGTGGGCAGAGTACTTCGAAGACCTCCTCAACTCCACCAACACGCCTTCCTTGGAGGAAGCAGTGTCTGGGGACTCCGAGGTGGGCCCTCCGATCCTTGTGACTGAAGTCACCGAGGTGGTTAAAAAGCTCCTCGGTGGCAAGGCCCCAGGGGTGGATGAGATCCGACCGGAGTTCCTAAAGGCTCTGGATTTTGTGGGGCTGTCCTGGCTGACACGCCTCTGCAACATTGCGTGGTCATCGGGGAGAGTGCCTCTGGATTGGCAGACCGGGGTGGTGGTCCCCCTTTTTAAAAAGGGGGACCAGAGGGTGTGTTCCAACTACAGAGGGATCACACTCCTCAGCCTCCCTGGAAAGGTCTATTCAGGGGTCCTAGAGGGGCGGGTCCGTCGGAAAGTCGAGCCTCAGATCGAGGAGGGACAGTGTGGTTTTCGTCCCGACTGCGGAACAGTGGACCAGCTCTACACCCTTAGCAGGGTCCTCGAGGGCGCATGGGAATTCGCCCAACCACTCTACATGTGTTTTGTGGACTTGGAGAAAGCGTTTGACCGTGTCCCTCGTGGAGTTCTGTGGAGGGTACTTCGGGAGTATGGGGTACAGGAGCGGCTGATACGGGCCGTTCGGTCCCTATATGACCGATGTCAGAGTCTGGTTCGCATTGCCGGCAGTAAGTCGGAATCGTTTCCAGTGAGGGCTGGGCTCCGCCAAGGCTGCCCTTTGTCACCGATTCTGTTCATAACCTTTATGGACAGAATTTCTAGGCGCAGCCGAAGCGTTGAAGGTTTCCGTTTTGGTGGCCTCAGTATAGCATCTCTGCTTTTTGCAGCTGATGTTGTACTGTTGGGGCCTTCAAGTGGAGCTCTCCAACTCTCGCTTGAGCGTTTCGCAGCCGAATGTGAAGCGGTTGGGATGAGAATCAGCACCTCCAAATCTGAGACAATGGTTCTCAGTCGGAAAAGGGTGGATGGCCCTCTCCGGGTCGGGGAGGAGATTTTGCCTCAAGTGGAGGAGTTTAAGTATCTGGGTGTCTTGTTCACGAGTGAGGGGTCGACAGGCGGATCGGTGCGGCGTCTGCCGTGATGCGGACTTTGTACCGATCTGTCGTGGTGAAGAAGGAGCTGAGCCAAAAAGCAAAGCTCTCAATCTACCGGTCGATCTACGTCCCAACCCTCATCTATGGTAACGAGCTATGGGTTGTGTCCGAAAGAATGAGATCCCGGATGCAAGCGGCCGAAATGAGCTTTCTCCGTCGGGTGTCCGGGCTCTCCCTTAGAGATAAGGTGAGAAGCTCGGTCATCCGGGAGGGGCTCAAAGTCGAGCCGCTTCTCCTCCACATCGAGAGGAGCCAGATGGGGTGGCTCGGGCATCTGATTAGGATGCCCCCGGGACGTCTCCCTCGTGAGGTGTTCCGGGCATGCCCCACTGGCAGGAGACCCCGGGGACGACCCAGAACACGCTGGAGAGACTATGTCTCCCAGCTGGCATGGGAACGCCTCGGGATCCGCCAGGACGAGCTAGAAGAAGTGGCTAGGGAGAGGGAAGTCTGGGCTTCCCTACTGAAGCTGCTGCCCCCACGACCCGACCCCGGATAAGCGGCAGAAGATGGATGGATGGATGGATGGATGGATGGATGGATAAAATAAAATAAAATAAAATAAAATAAAATAAAATAAAATAAAATAATCCAGCCATCAATTTTCCATACCGCTTAATCCTCATTAGGGTCGCGGGGGGTTCTGGAGCCTATCCTAGCCGTCTTCGGGCACGAGGCGGTGGACACCCTGAATTGGTTGCCAGCCAATCGCAGGGCACACAAGGACAAACAAGTCACTCTCACACTCACACCGAGGGGCAATTTCGAGTGTTCAATCTGCCTGCCATGCATGTTTTTGGAATGTGGGAGGAAACCGCAGGACCCAGAGAAAACGCACACGGCCCGGGGAGAACTTGCAAACTCCACACAGGCCGGGTCTTGAACTCACGACCTCTGCACTGTGAAGCGTGCTAACCACTTGACTACCGGGCCGCACAATTGCAGCTCGAGTTAGAGAAAACCCATGCGGGCCTGGGGAGAACATTCAAAATAAAATAAAATAAAATAAAATAAAATAAAATATGACAAGCCAGTGATGATCCCCTATAAATCCTCAAGGCATTGCAATCGCAAACAATAAATACACAAATAAAAAACAAGCAAACAAGTACATAAATAAATACATAAAAATAAACAAATACATGAACGAATACATAATAAAACAACCAAACAAACAAATAAATACATAAATACATAAATATTGATCTCATTAAGAATAATCAGAAAAATATTTGATAAATATTCTCAATTAGAGGAGAATCCACATTTACCTGCATGCTGTGTGACAAGTCTTTCTTGTACCACACATTATATTCATATGGTCAGGTTTCATACCTGGCTCTGCAGAGCATGCTCGGTGTGTTCACACAGCATGCATTTGCATCAGTGCTTCACCGATGTATTTTGTTGCGATATATTTTACACCGGTGGACATTTATGTAGCGTTCACATTTATTACGCTGCTTCTAAAAGAGAGAAGCATTTTAACCAGAGTACAGCTTTGCTGGTGTTCACTGTGCAGCATGATAGTAATATTAATAACACAATATGTGCTTGCATGAAGTGTACTTGTTTGTGACATGTCAGAAAAAACATAGTTTATACCAGTGGCGGGACGTACACATCACCAAATCAAGATTTTAAACCATAAAGTTCGCAGACGACACCACGGTCATCGGTCTCATCAAAGACGGCGACGAGTCTGCATACCGACAACAAGTGGAGCAGCTGGAGCTCTGGTGCAGCCGTCACAACCTGGAGCTGAACACGCTCAAGACAGTTGAGATGATCGTGGACTTCAGGAAACATCCATCACCACAGCTACCCCTCACACTATCCAACTGCCTGGTGTCAACCGATGAGACCTTCAAGTTCCTGGGAATCACAGTCTCCCAGGACATGAAGTGGGAGGTCAACACCAACTCTATTCTGAAAAAGGCCCAACAGAGAATGTACTTCCTGAGGCTGCTAAAGAAGCATGGCCTGCCACAGGAGGTGCTGCAACATTTCTACACGGATGTCATCGAATCCATCCTGTGTTCTTCCATCACCGTTTGGTTCGGGGCCGCCACAAAAATGGACAAAATCCGACTTCAACGGACAGTTAGGACGGCGGAAAAAATCATTGGCACCGCCCTACCCACTCTCGAGGACTTGCACACTGCAAGAATCCAAACTAGGGCGCGGAAAATCCTACTGGACCCTCCGCACCCTGCCCACTACCTTTTCCAGCTACTCCCCTCAGGCAGGCGCTACCGATCCATGCGCACCTAATCCAGCAGACATTTAAACAGCTTCTTCCCCCAAGCCATTAACTCTTTGAACTCTTTCAACAGTAGCCAAAATGGAACTGTATAGTGCCACTTAGCAGTTTTTTTGACAACGATACTAGTGCAGCGTGTTCTACCGGAAACAAATTCCTTGTGTGTTCTACATACTTGGCAATAAAGATGATTCTGATTCTGATATCATCTTCCTTTCATCACTTTTTTGCTGTGAAATGTAAATTTCTCCACTGCGAGACGAATAACGGTAAATCCAATTCAATCCAATCCCTGCCCAGGGGTAAACTTGCGATGGTTTAAATTGTTTTCAGAGGCTGCACTGGTGTGAAGTCTTTGGGGGCAGACACCGGAGTAAAATACCTGTGCCGGTGAGCAGATCACTTCCATTAAAGGACAACTGACGTCTCCGGACAAGTTGTGTCCATAATTTTTAAAATGGCTTCAAATGACTTCTATTGAGCGTATTTCACAAAGATTCGGACACATATAGCTATATTTTACGTTTTAAGACTCGCGCTGAATATTCCGGAAGTCTTGTTTTTGAGTTGGTGACGAGTCCTCACGTTACGTCACTGAAGGAACGCCCCTGACCGAAAAAAGGACACATTGTAGCAGTCCTTCCATCACGTCAATGCATTTTGCTGTACTTTGGTCTGAAAACTTCATGTAGCACAAAAAGAGGCAGACGATGGCGACAAAGCTCCGTGTAAGGAATTAGGAATCAGCCTGTGGGAACGGGCTGATTAATTCCTTACATGGAGCTTTGCGCCATTTTCTGCCTCTTTTTGGTGCTACATTTCCAGCCCGCAGATACCTCAAAATGGCAGGGAATAAATTCTTTAATCGATTGCAAACATGTATGCTTTCCTCTTCAGAACTAGTTGAATCATATTCATAACTGGATGAGTAACAAGAAAGCATATTCTCCGAATCTGAAGCCATTGTTTTGATTCTCCAGCAATGCAAGACGTCTTGGCGCGACGTCACGAACTGGGGGCGGGAGTTTCTGAAAATGCCCAATTCACAGCTCAATTTTTTGCAGATTTTGGATACTTTACGTAATTTTTATTGGTGTTTCGCATTTGACTAAAATATCATACTGCGTGTTTTGGGTATTTTAGATGCTATAAACCATTTTTCTCAGTTAGGAAACAAAAAAGTGATTTCCGTTGTCCTTTAAATGTTTTGAATGAAGCAAACATCTCAAACGTGCAGCCCTCGATAACCAGAGCTAAGTCCCCAGTCCAAAATATTTGTGACTCGACAGTTCTTAATTAGTTGATTCATTGTTTTTTTTGTTTACTTTTTTTCTGGGAACATATCCTCGATCATTTGCGGAGAGACTCACAAATTTGTGTTTTTCATTAATGTGGTGTGGCAGAATTTGTTTATTGTGGCAGAAGATTGCCTATGGTAAATATATTTATTCTATCATGGCATCCTTTGAATTGAGAATTGAGGTGTTACTGCAACATGAATCTATATGTCCACTCAAACAAACTTTCGTGGTGAAAGACTGAAGGTGGAAATTCCACCAACACACATGCTAGGTGGCCTCCAGAGGACAAACTGACCTTTCAAAAGTGCATATGTTTGGGGATGGAGAGAATAGTTGGTAGCTATGACGGAGTAACCTAACATTTATCAGCCAATAATAATCCTATCACATTCATTGTTTGCAATGTTTGAGCATTAACCCATTCATGCACTCTTACTGAGAAATTGTCCGATGCAGTGACCACTGACCCTGCGAGCGTTCAGATGCTTTTGGCATCATATTTTGTTTTTGTATATTTATGAGTTAAACTATTAATGGAGGCAATTGCAGTCATTATTAGGGCAGCTTCAGTTACTGTATTTGCAGAAAGTCCGTATTTGTGTTTGGGCCCAGGAGCAAGATTCAACTGTACGGAGTTGTATCGATAATGGGACTGTGAGATTCATTTTCGCAGTATCAGTTTGAGAATCTGATCGTAAAATTAGAAATGCATACATCCATTTTCTGATCCGCTTTATCCTCAAAAGGGCTGGGGGTTCCTGCCGGAGCATATGAGAGGGCATGCAGACACGAACGACATCCACACTCACACTCAGACCTAGGCATAAATTAGATTGTTCATTCAGGCTCCTGAGCATACTTTGGAATGTGGGAGTTAATTTGAGTAGCTGTAAAAAACCCACACAGGCACGAGAAGAATATGCAAACTCCATACATGAAGACTGGAGCGGGAATCAAACTCTGCACCTCTGAACTGCTAGGCCGACCTGTGAATCGTTTGAACAACCGTGTTTCGATGAAATTCTAAATACATTATGTAACTGCATGGTTAGTCCTCATTGTTGTCGGAAAAGAGCTTCTCTTTCTTGTCCTTGCTCAAAAAGAAAGGTTTATAATTTGTGATAATGACTGTATTTTCTGGTTTAGTATAAGGCACACCCACAATGAATGGTGTGTTTTCAAACTTCATCGTAAGCCAAGGTATCACTGTATAAAAAAGTCTTACAAATACAAGTCACACCATATTATGAGGCACTACAATAAAGGCTGTGGTTAGGCGCTACTTCTTCTACAGGGGGAAATGGAGTCAGTGGTTGCTGACAGTAGTTCCAAGATCTGTTGTGGCTCAATATTCACAAATAAGATGCAAGGTCATCTTTTGAATATTTTTTTGGGGTGCACCTTTTACACTGGAAAATACGGTCATCTCTGATTCATGATGGCGGTAGACGACTGAGCTGATTGAATTGAAAGTTATCCTGTGAAATGATAAACAATGTAAAAGCACTGTGGATTTAGGAGAAGTGGTTCCTCTTATCTTGACATAGTTAATGTACATAGCTGTACAGGTTGAGAATGAAGCCTTTTGTTAGAACAAAAGCTGCTTTGTTGTTTGTGAAGAAGCCTCCCTCATTTTGCTTTGCTAAACATTTCTCTGCTGTCATTTTTTTTGCAAAAAGGGAAACTACTTTGCATTGCAAGGAATAAGCTTGCAGCCAAACAATGGTTCTTCTTGTGAAATATGACAACAGGCGGCTCACCTTTGGCTCCATGTGCTTCTCCCTCGCCTTATTTACGTAAGCAGGTTGTGTTCTTTACCCCACCAGGAAGAGGTGTTGCAGGAAACCCCAAAAATGTGGTCAGATTTAGAGTAAACGGACTGCCACAGACTTTCAAATAAGGGATTGTATTGTCTACAGAAGGTGAAAAGAAGGGTACAAACAAACGTGACCTACGCAGTCCTATCTGGGGGAGGGTCAAAATTCAGTCGCCCTCTCTGCAAATTTCCACATTGTTGTGAGGTTGAGCTGCCCTCAAGGATAACCTGTCTATTGTGTGGTGAATTCCACTGGATATGAGATGGATATGTTTTATTTATTTATGTATTTATTACTTCTCACGGGAGAATTGTGACTTAAAACCAAGTTTGTGAGTAATTACAAAGGCTAAAGAATGTGCATTATGTGTAAGGTTTCATTCAAGGTCACAAGCAGTTGTACATTTTGAATGCGTTGAAAAATCAACAACTCACTAAGTTCGCGAAGGCTCAGAAACCGCCGTCGCTCAATATGATACGGGTTTCAATCCATCCATCCATCTATCCATTTTCCGATCCCCTTTACCTGTCAAGGTTCGAGGGGAAGGACGCATTGGATTGGATTAGCCTTTATTAGTCTGGCAGTGAATAAATTTACATTTCGCAGCAGCAAAGTTATGCAAGGAAGGAAAGGAAGAAGTAGAAAAATAAAATACATGAGCTGCTGGAAAGACAGCCACTCTCGCGGCACTTTCTTGAAGTCAAAAGACCAAAAAACAGAATAACAAAATAATATGACAACACAAAGACAGTCAATCAATCTTAAACAATGCACCTTGTATGAAGCAGTTCGAGATGAAAGAGGAGAGGATCAAAGTCTCCTTTTTTTACCAGTGGATCAGGGACGTCATGGTGAAATGTTCACGTCTGCTATAAGCTAAATTTTGAAAGAAACCACAAAGCTGTAGCATCCATTGCGGAAAGGAAATTGTCTCACATCTCCTGTCCCACGTAAATCCGTTTCAATTCCAAGCCACGACAATTCCACACACGCATCAGCACTTTGCGCTGACGCTCGAGCCATGCACCATCCATCCGCAGAAAGTTCTGTCCAACAGCACAGAACTTTCCGCTGAACAAAGGGGGGCGGTTAAAATGCTGCCCATTAGAGGCGCAAAAAAGCACAATCGCCCCAGGGCTGTCCAGCAATGACAGTCAACTGGCACCGACATTCCTCCCAATCAAAAACAGTGCTGGCATATTTGTGCTGCCGAAAAGGCGCAGACGCTCAGCCCAATCTCCTCCTTGGTCAATGTTGTGGCCAAAAATGCTGAAAAACAATCCGTATCCGTTCCACACGACGCACAACAACAACAGAGTGACAAAAGAAAACACATAAACAAGACAAAATAACAAAAAAAGAAGGGCTCGTGAAGGGACTTGCTGATGGCTGCTTACTCGGGCGCCATCTTGGACTTCTGGAGTGACTAATATTGCCGTTATAAATGTTCATCTCACAATTTCAATATGTGAGATTTTATTTCGAGAAATCTCTGGCAGTGTTTCCATTTTCAAATTCTTGTGATTGTCATCGCAAAGAGGGTAAAGCAAGTCTTGAAGAATGAATGACTCTCTGTGTCTTTGTGTTGTCATATTATTATTTTTTCCCCCAAGATGGCAGCGTGTGAACACGCAGCGGCTCCCCTCTGTCTCCCGGCAAATTGGCATTTTCGTGTTTGTTAAAGTCATTATAAGTGATTTGCACACTGGGTCCGACAGGACAGTAATTTCATATGTGCTGTATGTCATGCATATTAGCATATTTAACAATAAAGCTTACTTTGACTTAACTTTGACAATATGACGAGAATATCGTAATGTGTCATCATTGGTGAGCTATTTTTCGAACAGGCACAGGCACTCAAGTGGAATGAGTATACCTGGTGCCTCCGGAGACAACATTGGTGATGTCATGATCTGGTTGGCGACCAACGGGTGGCGCTGTCGGCCCCGCCTGCACCTGCACAGGTGCTGGTCGTCCCGATCAGTGGCAGACTGCCACGTTCTGATTGGCGACCAACGTGTAGCGCTGTCGGCCCTGCCTGCAGCCGCGCAGGTGTTGGTTGTTCCAATCAGTGGCAGTCAAAAGGACTCCCAGCACGACCATTCGGTGCCGGGTCATTGCATTGTACAGTGCATTCATTGCATTATATGCTGCGCATAATCTTTTCTGCACCCAGTCAAGTTTGTTTCATCTTGGCAGACTTTTACTATTGGTTTTCTTTGATACTTTTCTATTATATTTTTCTGTTCTGATGATTTTTGATGTTTTAGATTTTGTTCCTGCTGACTTTATTTTAAGACAATTTCTCAAATACAACCTGCTACTCCCTCCTGCCTGCTTATTTTGGGATCCACAACCGCCATCACCACCTCTCAAACCGTGACAGGTGACTCCTGGTTTAAACCGGGGAAAAAAAATCCAAATGTTTCCTAATGTGCCAAATTGTAATAAAATGTAATAGAACGCTGGCGCGTGTGGCTGCTGCTGCTCACCCACAGAAAAATGTATCTTGTGACTGTAAAGTGACCTTGAGAGTTTTGAAAGGCGCTTATAAATGAAATTGGATTGGATTTGCCTTTATTAGTTTCGCAGTGTATTATTATTATTATTATTATTATTGTTATTATTGTTATTATTATTAATATTATATGAATAGGCCTCAAGGTGGAAAATTGATAGGCAAGTATGTCTGCCTTAAAGTGGTGCAGGGTTCCATTCCATGTCCAGACTTACATGTTGCATATCCTTTCCGCGCCCTGTGATTTTTTGTTGACCAATTATTGGTGTATGAAGCATACCACCAAATGGCAGGTGGGATAAGATCCAGCAATCCAAGAAATGTTAAGCAGTTTAGAAAAAGAAAGAAATACTTACATTTTTATATGTTCTTTTCATTCTCCTTGCGAAGGTGACAGGGGGTGAAATATTTGATTATTTCATTCATAGAGTGACATGAATCGTAGGCATACACCCCTATCATATTTTTTTGTCTTGCAGCTTTATCGTCTTCAGACAATTTGAACACTTGCAACACCACCACCAACGAGGAGAGTTAAAAATGCAACGCAAACTCTCTCACCCCTCCCTGAACCACAATCAATCTCTCATCAGGAAAGCATTTAAGTTGGAGACTAATGACTCCACATCCTTCTGGCCTCCTGCTGACAGTGCTCTGCCGAACTGTTCCGATTTAACAATTGGTCCCTGGCTTCAACTCTTTGACAAATGAACTTGCTTGCCCTTTCTCAGACTCGCCAGTGTAATCTGTATGACCTCAAGACTTTTCGTCCCTTACTTCTGCTGTTTATAGAGCGAATCGGAGGTGCAAAAATGTGTGGTACAAGAATGCTCCATAGAACACCCACAGAATAGAATCGCGGAGACCCTAATGTGCAGCTAAAAGCTCACTCCTGACATCTAGAGGGTATATGGGTAATGTCTTCAAGCAAGAGAAAATCTGATTCACCACACGTAGGAAGATGAATGATGATGTCTGTGTCCTGGGCTATACTCGCACCATACATGAACCAGGAGGTACAAAGCAACAAAACTAAATGGCTGGTGCTTAATAGAGGGGACGAAGAAATGAACTGTAATAAACTGAATTGTATGATGGTCACTTCTTTGATATGATTTGTTTTTTTCAAGAAGTGGTAGCAACAACAACAACAACAATAATAATAATAATAATAACAATGGGGCGGCCCGGTAGTCGAGTGGTTATTATTGCGGATCCATCCATCCATACATCGATTTTCCTTACCGCGTATTCCTCCCGTATAATACTAATACTATACTATACTATACTATACTATACTATACTATACTATACTATACTATACTATACTATACTATAACCCCCGCGATACTAGTAAGTGGTACGGAAAATGAGTAATAGTAATAGTAATAGTAATAGTAATAGTAATAGTAATAGTAATAGTAATAGTAATATTACTATTACTAATAGTAATAGTAATAGTAATAGTAATAGTAATAGTAATAGTAATAGTAATAGTAATATTACTATTACTATTACTATTAATATTATTACTATTAATACTATAATAATAATAACAATAATAATAATAATAATAATAATAATAATAATAATATTATTATTATTATTATTATTATTATTATTATTAATAATAATCATCATCATCATAATTATTATTATTATTATTATATTATTATTATTATTATTGTTTTTTTATTGTTTTTTATTAATTTTTTAATAGTAATAATAATATTAATATTAATATTAATATATTATTATATAATAATAATAATATTAATATTAATATTAATATTAATATTACTATATTAATATTATTATATTAATATAAAGTGTCGTTAATCGATATCGGATATATTAATATTAACAATAGTATTAATATCCCGGTTAATATTAATAATAATAATAATATTAGCAATAATAATAATCTTCTTTTCCTTTCGGCTTTTCCCCTCGGGGGTCGCCACAGCGAATCAATGTCTTCCATCTATCACGGTTTTGTGCATCCTCTTCTCTCACACCAGCTACCTTCATGTCCTCTTTGACCACATCCATAAACCTCCTCTTCGGTTCCTCTCGGTCTCCTGCCTGGCAGTTCAAGGCTCAGCATCCTTCTCCCGATATAGTCACTCTCTCTCCTCTGGACATGTACAAACCATCTCAGTCTGGCTTCTTTGACTTTCTTTTCAAAGCCTCTCCCCTATGAGCGGTCTCTCTAATGTACTCATTCCTGATCCTATCCAACCTGGTCACTCCCAAAGAAAACCTCAACATCTTCAGCTCTGCTACCTCCAGCTCTGCTTCCTGTCTTTTCTTCAGCGGCACTGTCTCCAGTCCAAACATCATGGCTGGCCTCACCACTGTTTTATACACTTGTCCTTTCATCCTAGCTGAAACCCTTCTATCACACATCACACCTGACATTTTTCTCCAGTCGCTCCAGCCTGCCTGGACACGCTTCTTCACCTCTTTTCCACACTCTCCATTGCTCTGGACAGTTGACCCCAAGTACTTACAATCCCCCACCTTCTTTATCTCTTCTCCCTGTAGCATCACTCTTGCACTTGGATCCCTCTCATTCACACACATATATTCCGTCTTGCTGCGACTGATCTTCATTCCTCTCCTTTCCAGGGCATATCTCCACATCTCTAGTTTCTCCGCCACCTGTTCCCTGTTCTCGCTACAGATCACAATGTCATCTGCAAACATCATGGTCCAAGGAGATTCTTGTCTAACATCGTCTGTCAGCCTGTCCATCACCATAGCAAACAAGAAGGGGCTCAGAGCTGACCCCTGGTGGAGTCCCACCTCCACCTTGAATTCCTCATTCATACCGACAGCACACCTCACAACTGTCTTACAGTCATGATACATGTCTTGTACCGCTCTGACATACTTTTCCGTCACTCCAGACTTCCTCATGCAATGCCACAGCTCTTCTCTGTCACAGCTCTGACCCTGTCATACGCTTTCTCCAGATCTACAAAGACACAATGCAATTCCTTCTGACCTTCTCTGTACTTCTCTATCAGGATTCTTAAAGCAAACACGGCAGCGTCATCCTACACACCACTAACCTATGCTTTCTGGCTACACTCTCACCAACCACTACTTTGCAGTCACTGATTTCCTTTAGATGGCGCCGTTGACACAAAATGTAGTCTACCTGTGTACTTCTGCCTCCACTCTTATAGGTCACATCATGTTCCTGTCTCTTCTGAAAGAAAGTATTCACAATAGCCATTTCCATTCTTTTAGCAAAGTCAACCACCATCTGTCCTTCAGCGTTCCTCATCTGGAGTCCAAACCTGCCCATCACCTCCTCATCATCTTTGTTTCCTGCGCCACCATGCCCATTGAAGTCTCCACCAATTACAACCCTCTCACTTCTCGGGATGTTTTGTATGACTTCATTAAAGTCCAACCAAAATGTCTCCTTCTCCGCCGGCTCACATCCTACTTGTGGGGCATACCCACAAACAACATTGAACATCACACCTTCAATTTCTAGCTTCAGACTCATCATTCTATCTGATACTCTTTTTATTTCTCAGACATTCCGAACAAACTCCTCTTTTAAGATAACCCCAACTCCATTTCTCATTTCAGTCTTCACCATGATAGAACAACTTAAACCCTGACCCTAAGCTTCTAGCCCTTCTCCCTTTCCACCTGGTCTCCTGGACACACAGTATGTCTAACTTCCTTCTCTGCATCATGTCAACCAGCTCTCTACCTTTACCTGTCATTGTTCCTACATTCAAAGTTCCTACTCTTAGTTCTATACTCTTGGCGTTCCATTTCTCTGTTTTCCTCCGGGCACACCTTCCTCCTCTCTTTCTTCGACCAACAGTAGTCCATTTTCCACTGGCACCCTGAAGGTCAACAGTACCAATGGCGGCCGTTGTTAACCCGGGCCTCGACCGATCCGGTATGGGATTCATGGGTTTGCTTCGCATATTTGTTTTGGCAATTTTTTTTACGTCGGATGCCCTTCCTGACACAACCCTCTGTATTTATCCGAGCTTGGGACCGGCACAATAAGACACTGGCTTGTGCCCCCTTGTGGCTACATTAATAATAATAATAATAATAATAATAATAATAATAATAATAATAATAATCAGCTACTTCTTCACCGTGACAGATCGGTACAACATCCGCATCACAGCAGACGCAGCACCGATCCGCCTGTCGATCCTTTCGCTCTTTCATTCATGAACAAGACTCGCAGATACTTAAAAACTCCTCCATTTGAGGCAAGATCTCCTCCCGGCCCGGAAAGGGCACTCCACCCTTTTCCGAGTGAGACCATTGTCTCAGATTTGGAGGTGCTGATTCTCATCCCAACAACTTCACATTCGGCTGCGAAACGCTCCAGAGAGAGTTGGAGAGCCCCCCTTGAAGGCCCCAACAGTACCACGTCATCTGCAAAAGCAGAAATGCTATACTGAGGCCACCAGAACGTAACCCTTCAATGCTTCGGCTGCACCTAGAAATTCTGTCCATAAAGGTTATGAACAGAATTAGTGACAAAGGGCAGCCTTGTTGGAGCCCAACCCTCACTGGAAACGATTCCGACTTACTGGCGGCAATGCGAACCAGACTCTGACAATGCTCGTATAGGGACCAAACGGCCCGTATCAGGGGTTTTTGTAACTTAATTGGTTCCCAGACAGAGTGTGTAAGGTGAAAAGTGTGTATCTCCAAAAAAGTTTCCCATAGGAAACCATTAAAATGGGAATAATCCGTTCCCGGGTTTCCATAAAATATACTTTTCAACTAAATATTTAAATTAAATATTAAATATTAAATATTAAATATTAAATATTAAATATTAAATATTAAATATTAAATATTAAATATTAAATATTTAAATATTTATTGTTTTTATTGTTTTTATTGTAAAGTGTCCTTGGATGTTTTGAAAGGCGCTTGAAATAAAATGTATTATTATTAAATAAGCCTTAAAACGACACACAACACACCTGTGTATAATAAATGTGCTATTGTATTGTAAGAAATACACTGCACTGTATAATAAAGTCACTTTATTTACATTTGTGATGGTCACTGATAGCTTGTTGGAATGGCGTTGGAGGTCGGAGGTCAGAGGGAATTACTGTTTGGAAAGAGATTCACATTCCATAAGGACTGTAATTAAAGAAATAAACTGTATTGTGAAATGAAGGTATTTTGTTTACCTTTGTGATGGTCATTGATGGCTTGATGGAATGGCGTTGGAGGTCGGAGGTCAGAGGGAATTGCTGTTTGGAAAGAGAGTCACATTCCATAAGGACTGTAATAAAGAAATAAACTGTATGGTGAAATGAATGTATTTTGTTTACCTTTGTGATGGTCGTTGATGGCTTATGGAAGGAGAGTCACCTTCCATAAGGACTGTTGGTAACTTAACCTCTGGTGTGGCTTCTCTTCTTTGCTTCTTTGGAGACTACTCATCATTTATGCTGGTTAAAAACCTCTTAATTGACACCTGTTGTTTTCTGACTTGTAAGGTATTACAAAGCTGAGGCATCACATTATCGTTCATCATGTTGATGATTCTCATAGCCACTGTGTTTTCTGGATGGAACTGTTCGATAAAAGCCTGCACATCATTCCACTTTGCCAACATTGCTTTGATCAGCTCACTTGATGCTGCAGCCATCTCCTCCTCCTCGCCCTCAGATGTTCTTGAACCATCCGTTGCTGGCTTTAAAAACCTCAATAAGCGCCGAACGTCCAGGTTGCCGCATGGCGATATCGGCGTGAATTAACCATGCTTTCTCACATATAATTGCTCCACTTACGCTGTCGCCGAATGCTGATTAAAAAACTCTTAATTGAAACCTGTTGCTTTCTGACTTGTAAGGTATTACGAAGCTAAGGCATCACATTATCGTTCATCATGTTGATGATTCTCATAGCCACTGTGTTTTCTGGATGGAACTGTTCGATAAAAGCCTGCACATCATTCCACTTTGCCAACATTGCTTTGATCAGCTCACTTGATGCTGCAGCCATTTCCTCCTCCTCGGCCTCAGATGTTCTTGAACCGTCCGTTGCTGGCTTTAAAAACCTCAATAAGCGCCGAACGTCCAGGTTGCCGCATGGCGATATCGGCGTGAATTAACCATGCTTTCTCACATATAATTGCTATAATTGCTGTCAACGAATAACTGCTTTCCGTTAATCCAAATTAACAGAAGGTTTTCAACTTCTTCGATTGCCCGACACCATTGCTTTGACGGCACGGAAACACCTTTTGCAACAGACGCACCTTTGTTAGCTTCTCTGTTGCGGAGAATGGTAGCAATGGTTGACTTAGCATAGCCGTACTGGGCCACTAAATCACACAAATGCACACCTCGTTCGTGCTTTCCAATTATCTCTTTCTTCTCCTTGACGGTGATTTTGTTTTGTGTCTTCTTCTGGCTGAACACAAGCCTGTGGTGTGCTCTTTTTCGGTCCCATAATAGCAAAATTATCTGCAAATAGCTCCTCGGAGGCGATCGATGTGTGAATTGAGAGAGAGAGGGGGTGTGGAAAGGTGCGCCACTGGTCGTGTTCGGTCGTGTGCTTCCGCCGAAAATCCGAAGATCACTCCACCAGATCCGAAGATCACTCCGCCAGCCGTGGTGGGTGTGTATCGCGAAAGGTAGTGTCACGGCACTCGAGGCTAGAAGGCAGGACTCGAGTGACGAAGGAAGGTGGGAAGGTTTGGATCCGAAATACATGGTGAGACAGATATCCAGGAAAAAAGTCCTTACTGAGACACGCATGCAAAATAATAAACAGGGGCAGGTAAGTGACGGCAACTAACAATGACAGACCTGACGGCAAGGTAGTCGCGAGGGTAGCTTCGGGAATTCTCCGACGGAGACGGTAATGTGCGATCGGCATATATAGTCAGGAGGCACAATCAGTAAATGACAAACAGCTGTGGGAGCCCAGGTGAGTGATGATGGGAGCGGCCGTCTCCAGGGAGCAGCGGAGGAGGTGACGGGAGGGGCGGGGCGCGCCCAGGACGGCGACGAGATGTGACAGGTAGTGCGTATTTCAAGGTTTAATTTTCATAAATTTGACATTCGTAAACCGAAAAGTTCGTAAGTTAAGGTGTTCGTAAGCCAAGGCCCCACTGTACTCCCGAAGCACCCTCAACAGAACTCCCCGAGGGACACAATCAAACGCCTTCTCCAAGTCCAAAAAGCACATGTAGACTGGTTGGGCTAATTCCCATGCACCCTCGAGGACCCTACTAACGGTGTAGAGCTGGTCCACTGTTCTACGGACAGGACGAACACCACACTGCTCCTCCTAAATCTGAGGCTCGACTTTCTGATGGACCCGCCCCTCTACAACCCCTGAATAGACCTTACCAGGGAGTCTGAGGAGTGTGATCCCTCTGTAGTTGGAACACACCCTCCAGTCCCCCTTTTTAAAAAGGCGGACCACTACCCCGGTCTGCCAATCCAGAGGCACTCTCCCCAATGACCATGCGATGTTGCAGAGGCGTGTCAGCCAAGACAGCCCCACAACATCCAGAGCCTTGAGGAATCCCGAGCGGATCTCATCCATCCCTGGGGCCTTTCCACCGAGGAGCTTTTTAACCCCATTGGTGACTTCAACCACAGAGATCCCCAGACTCTGCTTCCTCCAATGAAGGCGTGTTGGTGGAGTTGAGGAGGTCTTCGAAGTACTCTGCCCACTGCCTCACAACGACCCGAGTTGAGGTCAGCAGCACCCCATCCTCACTGTACACAGTGATAGTGGTGAACTGCTTTCCCCTCATGAGGCGCCAGATGTTGAACCAGAATTTCCTTGAAGGCATCCGGAAGTCGGCTTCCATGGCCTCACCAAACTCTTCTCATGCCTCGTTGACCACCGAAGCTGCATTCCGATTGGTGAATCGATACCTGTCAGCTGTTTCAGGGGTCCCACAGGCCATAAAGGCCCGATAGGACTGCTTCTTCAGCTTGACGGCATCCCTTACTACTTGTGTTCTCCAGCGAGTACGGGAGTTTGGCCACAACTCCGATTGGCCGCCTCAGCAAGGGAGGTACAGAAAATGGTCCATTCGGACTCAAAGGTCGGAGTCCTTCTGACAGGGTATTCCACCAGACGTTCCCAACAAACCCTCACAACACATTTGGGTCTGCCAAGTCGGACTGGCCTCTTCCCTCACCAATGGAGCCTACTCACCACCAGGTGGTGATCAGTTGACAGCCCCTGTCTTCACCCGAGTGTCCAAAACATGTGGCCGCAAATCCGATCCAACTACAAAGTCAATCATTGAACTGCAGCCAAGGGTGTCCTGGTGCCACGTGCACATATGGACACCCTTATGTTTGAACAAGGTGTTTGTTATAGATAATCTGTGTCGAGCACACAAGTCCAAAAACAAAACACCACTCAGGTTCAGACCGGGGGTCCATTCCTCCCAATCGCGCCCCTCCAAGTCTCACTGTCATTGCCCACATGAGCATTGAAATCACCCAGCAGAACAAGAGAGTCCCAAGCGGGAGTCCTCTCCAGCACACCCTCTAAAGTCTCCAAAAAGGATGGGTGCATTGAACGGCGGCCTGATGGGAACAGAATTGAGCCATAGCTTGTTGTGCAGGTTAAACTTCAGAGCTTGGACAAAATCATTGCATTCTGCCTTTGTTGATTAAGGTACTTCAGCTACTGATACTATTCCTACTTTAGGACAAGAGAAGCTAGAAAGAAGATATCATAGTGACTTTGTTCGACTGGCTGAGGTGTACACCCCTACAGGAATTCTGGTTTTGAAGTATCACATACCCACACAAAGGGACAAAAATGAACAGATTTGAATGCGATCCAACTGTGGCTCTACTTCGGGAACCTTCCATGACTCCCCATCTTACGGAGTCATGGAAGGTTTTTAACATCCACAATGGTGGATTGTATGCTGTCAAGACCCTGTCTGATTCACAATTATTTGATTTTCAAGGATTCGGGCTTTGCATCTTTTCTGTTCTGCAATTATATATCAGTATCAACATTGGATAACGGGCTCACTCAGCAAAATAATCATGACTTATCTGAAAATAAATATGACGAAAAGAGCTGAAATTACAAATGAGACCAAACAATTCACGGACGGGATGGACAGTTCAGTTAAGGTAAGGGGTAGATGCTATTGTCAGCAGTGATCCCTTGCTACTTTGCGGTTTACTTATCACGGTTTCAGTGCATCGCAGATTTTTGAAAGACTTTCACAATAAAAAAAAAAAAAATGTTTTGTACATGGCTGTAGCTTGATTGGCTCCTATCGCTGACATCCCCCAATTGTCACAGTTTGCAAGGTGGTGATGGCGGTTGTGGATCCCAAAATAAGCAGGCAGGAGGGAACAGCACGTTGTATTTGAGAAATTGTATTATAATAAAGTCAGCAGGAACACAATCTAAAACATCAAAAATCATCAGAACAGAAAAATACAAAGTATCAAAGAAAACCAAGAGTAAAAGTCTGCCAAGATTAAACAAATTTGACAGGGTGCAGAAACCACATGCACAGCATACAATGCACACACAATGCACTGCACAATGGAATGACCCGGCACCGAATGGTCGTGCCGGGAGTCCTTTTGACTGCCACTGATTGGAACGACCAACACCTGCGCGGATGCAGGCAGGGCTGACAGCGCTATCCGTTGGTCACCAATCAGAACGTGGCAGTCTGCCACTGATCGGGACGACCAGCACCTGTGCAGGTGCAGGCAGGGCGGTCACCAACCAGATCATGACAGTACCCCCCTTCAAGGGACTGCTTCCAGAAGTCCCAACAGTCTCTCAAAAGGTCCAACTTGCAAGGGAACAATGGTGGAGACGGCAACCGTTGCCTCTCCACCATATGAGGGGCGGCGGCCTGATGGGAACGGGACTCGGCCCGACGTGGACGCTGCACTGCCAGGCGCAGAGTGACACCCCGGACGGCCGCATGGGAACAGGTCTCGACCGGACGTTGACGTGGACGTTACGGCTCGTCGAGTGACACAATTCAAATTCGACGCGGCGTGGCCAAATGTGGACGTCGCATCGCCAGACACCTAGTGTCACCCTGGATGGCCAGCCACCTGGAAAGAGGTCTCGGCCTGACGTGGACGCGGCACAGTTGTGGGCGCGTTGGTCGCCAACCAGATAATGACACCAATGACTGTCTTATCACGTGGGTTATTATTCTAAAACTGTACTTCGCGGATTTTCGGCTATCATAGGTGGTCATGGTCCCCATTAACCGCGAGAAACGAGGGATTACTGTTTTGCAAGATGCTAAGTGTCTGTGTAAGCTCTCAGTCGTACAGGAGTGGTCCATCGATGAGAAGGTTTCTTCAGCCGTCATCTGTACAAAAGTGAAGGTTTCGGACGTTTCGCCTCCTATCCAAGAGGCTTCGTCAGCGAACTAAAGTCTGACTGGTCGTATAAGATGCTAAGTGATAGAAAAATGGCAGAACATTCAAATATTTGAACAGGAAAGTCAACAAAAGCCCCAAATTCCACGACGGCTGCACTGTATTTATTAATTCTATATTTGAAAGAGGCACCATCATTGTTCAAGAAAACCCAGTTTTATTTTTTAATTAACAAAAATTCTAATAAAATAGTTGTTTGACAAAAATCCATCTTAAAGCTAACGGACAATGAAAAGTGCAATAGCTAGGCTAAGAAAAGTAGCATTGATGTTGCAAAAGTTAATAGTTATTTGAACACAGTTTATAGACAGACAGACATCAGGCACATTTTCTTCATTACAAAGCAATATTTTTTTTGCGGATTTATGTGGGGCAGGTGATGTGAGAGATATCGTCAATGGTTGCTACGGCTGCGTGTTTGCTTTCAACATTTAGCTTGTAGTCGACGTGCACATTCCACCACGACGTCCCTGATCCACTGCTAAATAGGATGCTTTGATCCTCTCCTCTTTCATCTCGAACTGCGTCATGTCACAAAGACAGTACAGCAAGTGCTGAAGAATGACTGTGTCTTTGTGTTGTCATATTACAGTAAAGTCTCGTTATATTGATATCGGATATATAGATAGTCCCGGTTATATCGATACTATTTCTATGCACGCACGGAGAAAATTACATGCAAACAGGGTCGGATATATCGATAGTCCCGGTTATATCGATATTTTTTCGGACTCCCTTGAATATCGATATAACGGGACTTTACTGTATTTGTTATTTAGGTTGCTTTTGGTGGCTCTCTTTCCAGCAGCTCCTGTATTTTGTTTTTCTACTTCTTTCTTTCCTTTCCACTTCCTTTAATAATAATAATAATAATAATAAATAATAATACATTTCATTGATAAGAAGCGCCTTTCAAAACTCTCAAGGTCACCAATAGCTAGCCCGCTAGATAGTTAGCCAGCCTGCTAGTTAGCTATATAGCTAATAGATAGCTCGCTTGATAGCCGGCATCACTTGTTACTTCAGAATCAGAATCAGAATCAGAATCAGAATCAGAATACCTTTATTCGTCCCGCAATGGGGAAATTTGCACTTCCGGGTAGAGTGAACGCTGGCTTCAATGGCTGCTGCTGCTCACCTGCACACAAAAAAAAGTTCTTATCCCGTGACTCTAAAGTGTCCTTGAGAGTTTTGAAAGGTTTGGAAATTAAATGTATTATTATTGTTATTATTATTAATATTTGATTTAAATAAGACACATTCATATACAAATAATTTATACTAGATATAATTGAATACTTCAATGTAAGCACTTCATAAAACAAAATAAAGTGCAAACCAAATACATACGCCAATTGGAAAATATACTTTAATCTGTCACTACTGTACTGTATGTGGCCCAGCTCACCCCTGTAAAGGAAAATCAGAAATACAGCTCAGACAGGAAGTGTTGTCTAGTTTTGCCTTTCAAAATAAAATATATACTAGAACTTGCATTAACAATATAATCAATTAAACACCGCCAGCAATATAAAACCAAATCCTACTTAATACCTTGTGTTTTTCCCTCCAGTTTCAATAAGTAGTCCACCCTCAACTAGATCTATTACAATCGTCTCTTTAGTGAATTATTCTTAGACGCTATCAATCAGTCAGACAAATTGAGGGGATTTTAATACTATAATCAGTATCTAAGAAAGTAGTTTAAATTATTCGCCTGTGCTGCTACTAGTTTTGTTTCGTTAATATTCTTGTTTTAAACGAAGTTCTTTTTAAATATTGCAGTACGATTAATGTTGTGTTTGAGGTACGTCTGAGCACCCCTCGTGTTCAGTTCCTAGTTTTTCTTCTGCTTCAAAGGGCATGGACGGACGCAGTGCTGATGATAAATGCCGACGCGCGCCTTTTGATGCTTTTAAGTCTGGTTAGTCCTGCCCGTGCTCGTTCTTCTTCGTGGCTTGGTGGTGCAGCCCAACATACTGACCGAGAATACCGATTGCTGACCACTTCGGGCTTTTACCCTCTCTGCTGCACCGTCGGCGGCATCTCCCGTGAGCAGTCGCTAAGCGTGCGTTTTGCATTAGAGTCGATGGACTGAAATAAAAACGTGCTGTTTTATGCGCGCGTTATGATCGACGGAGATGACATTTATCCTTAATAAGCCGTGTTTGTTTTGTACAGCAATGAGGCAGGAGGTGGATAGTCGCCACAGAAACGCTGGGCTCCGGCCAAGCATCTCTGCAATTTAGCACCTATTCCATGCTCCGGATTTGCATTTGCTGCATCACCGATCGGCTGTTTTCTCTCGTCTCCATTTTTTTTGCAAAGTGCATGGTGGATGGAAGATGCATCTGCTTTGAGGACACCCCCCTCCGGAGAGCAATTGCAGCCATGACAGGCAGAGGACTGCTCTCGACCGCGACTCGGCCGGTTGGAGAAGAAGCAGATTGATTCGGGACGCTGGGTCGCATCTGCGGATGTCATTCTGCCGGTGGAGCTTAGAAGAACCGCTAACTCAAAACACGTCTCGATTGTCACTCAGGGAAAGGGGAGAAAGAAAACATGTCCTCTCGATCTGCATTACCGTCTGGCAACGACAGGAGTACCGGAGACCATGTAAGTGCAGCTGCAGCCTAAAGCTTGTTTTGGGGGTATTCGAGAAGATATGTGCGACCTCAAAACTAATATTTCATCATTTCAGCCTTCGCTGCTACGTTGATGGTTCGGGTAGGATGCGTAGCATGATCAGTTGATGTGTTTTTAACGTTCTGGATTCAAGGGTAGTAGTGAATTTATATTTGTGGAAGAAAAAAAGACAGAGGGAGGGAGAGAAAGAGAAAGAGAGAGAGAGTCTGAAAACAGGCTAACCTTGAGTGCCTGCACATGCATGTATCGCTCAGTGCAGGAAGGCAGTCCTCAGCATGCAATAACCAATATGCGCAGAAAGCCCTCAAAGCAGGTGTCACATCTTATTAGAAGACTGGATGGAGATTGTGATGTCACAATAACCCTCGCTGTGCTGCTGCTGCTGCTGCTGCTGCTGCTGCCTCTTCTTCTTTTTCCTCTGTGTGCATGCATGCATTCGTTCTCTGGCAATTGGTGGGTAGGACGGTTGCACAGGCCAAAACAAATGTAGAGTACACCTGCATGGCTTGTTAGTATGAAGCGACAGGGGATTATTTCATGGAATGATGTGCAGTCACCGCTTGCGCAAGCTGCTTAGCGCCCAACCCAGAGCCAGTGGGTGTGAGACAGTGCCATACATCCAGTTCCAGTGCAAAGCAGACAGAGAGCTGACACTGTGTGGCATTTAACTATCCATCCATCCATCCATCCATCCATCCATCCATCTATCTATCCATCCATCTATCTATCTATCTATCTATCTATCTATCTATCTATCTATCTATCTATCTATCTATCTATCTATCTATCTATCTATCTATCTATCTATCTATCTATCTATCTATCTATCTCTATGGATAGATGGATAGATGGATGGAGGGAGACAGAGATAGAGAGATCTATCTATCCATCCATCCATTGATCGTTCGATCGATAGATAGATAGATAGATAGATAGATCTCTCTATCTCTCTCCCTATCTCTCTCTCTCTCCCTCCATCCATCTATCCATCCATCCATCCATCCATGACATCGCAGACTGACATTTTGTGTGATGTCATTTGTCTCCCCTAAACACTTCTTGCATGACCCCCTCACACTCAACCCGCTTGATTTTTAACAGAGCTTTTAAAAGTTAGAGAACGAGTGCGTGCAAGATGCGCAATTGATTATGAAGTCACATTCACTCGATCCCATTTGAATTGTCTTGATCTGCTTTCCACAATAAAGTGATTGGGGTGATTAAGAGAGCCATAAAAGTAAAATTTTTAGAAATGTTTTTCAGTGAGAGCCACACACCCACACACACAAACGCGCATGTTAACACGCACGCACGTGATTTCAACAAATGTCAGAATGTATTATTTTAAATAACTCATGCGACAACAGTTGGTCACGGAGAGAGCGATACACCCGTGCGCCGCTCAGCTCCCCACCCACGCGTACGCACTCACGTGTCGTATTGCCGTTCGAACACCGATTGCTGTTCGAACGCCGAAGCAAGAATATCTCGAATATTTTGTTCGAACACCGATTTGATTTCATTTTCATTTGTTTGATTCTGATTCTGATTCTGATTCTGATTTGTTCGAACTGTGAGGCGTTCAAGAACCGAGGTACCACTGTATATATATATAGTCAACTTGCCGGGTCCACCATAGGCGAAGTTACTGCTAGCAAGCATTCACACTGCTTATTCGCTTGCATGCTTGCTTTCTGCTGTCTCTCACAGTATATTGATGCTAACGTTAGCATGGGGCTTGTTAAAGTGCCACTGATGTTCGTTCTACTGTTTCATTCATGGTATTGTTTCATTACGAATTAGAGCCACGGCAGAACCTTTTGTCGCCACAAAGGCTAATCTTTCAGTCCATTCAACCTGAAGTGTACTACATATTTTTTTACTCGTCAGGCTTGTTTAAAACGGGGGCGTTTACCCGTTTTGACATCAAACGCCATAGGTCAATGTCATCCAATCAAAATTGCGCTTTCCGCCAACTGCCGCCCAAACAGGAAATGAACAGCGAAAAAGCAAGAATATGTATTTAGTTTTATCGGCGAGCCAGATGCAATCATCTGAAGAGCCATATATGGCTCACGAGCCGCAGGTTCCTGACCCCTGGGGTAGATAATTTGAACAATAGAGAAGTTACCACATTGATGAAAGTGCGACGTTGGTTGATATCATATGCTCGGATGTCTTGCTGTTTAAAAAAAGGCCCCCAGAGCTTTTGCTTGTGTCTTGGCACTGCCAATGTTAAATGGGAGAGCGATCCAAAATAGGCTCCAGAAATGTGGCTTGAGAGGAGGAATGGCACGACGGAAGGGAGGAACTGTTTGAGAATTTATATATGCCTGTTTGTGTGTGTGTGTGTGTGTGTGTGTGTGTGTGTGTGTGTGTGTGTGTGTGTGTGTGTGTGTGTGTGTGTGTGTCGATGGCAAGCTGGGAGAATGGAAGTGTGATGCCTAAGGGCCTGGGACTGGCCAGGGACTACTGTGTCAGCATCTGTTCCCTTTTTGAGTATAACCTCCTTTTATTTGTTTGTCTTTGTGTACCTCACCCAATTATCACTCAAACATCGTGGTTCCTCTACCTTCTGCTTGTGGCACTTGTTTCCCACTCTACAAATTGCCTTGAGTGAGCACAAAAGATTGTTCAGGATTTTTCATGGCAGAAAGTACTTTTTAAAATGTAACCATTGTTTTAATACCTTTTCAAATGGTTTGTAACATTACAAATCACTCTAAAGTTAGTTGCTCAAAAATCTCAATTAATCAACACAACTTCTTGGTCTGAAAATAACACACCGTCCGAGTTTGAAAGTTATGTTTCAGTTTTGCGGGAGAGATGTTTGCTGTATGTCCTTCAAAAGATGAGACAGGAGGTCAACGGTGGAACTTGTAATGGTTGATTGTATGTACCGGGTGTCACATTTCAGTTTGTGACCAACAGGTGGCACTGTCGGGCCCCGCCTGCAGCTACACTGATGTTGGTCGTTTTAATCAGTGACAGTTAAAAGGACTTCCGGCACGACCATTCAGTGTCAGGTCAATGTTGGTTTCACCCTGTCAGGTTTGTTTCATCTTGTCACATTTGTGCTCATGGGTTTGTTTGCTACTTTGTTGTTTGAGATTTTGTTCTTGCTTACTTTAATACAATTTGTCAAACACACCCTGCTACTCCCTCCCGCCTGCTTTTTTGTGGTGCACCGCCTTGCAAATCGAGAGCGAATGACCTGACCTACCACTGGATCCCGCAGGTATAAAGGACCGGTCTCATTTCCCCCTGTACCTGGCAGTGCACTTCCACGTTGAGCCACGCTTCGTCGCGTGTTTGTTGGAATCGAGCCTCATTCACGTCAACGACGACAATTTGTCAAATACAACCTGCTCCCCCCTCGTGCCTGCTTTTTTGGGGTCCATCATCACCACCTTGAAAATCGTGACACCGGGCAACAGCTTTGAAGATTTAAGTTGGCATTTTTTATAAAGAGACATTTCCTTTAAGGCTAACGGAAACATTGGAAACAAATTACAGAGCTTTTAAAAGTTAGAGAACGAGTGCGTGCAAGATGCGCAATTGATTATGAAGTCACATTCACTCGATCCCATTTGAATTGTCTTGATCTGCTTTCCACAATAAAGTGATTGGGGTGATTAAGAGAGCCATAAAAGTAAAATTTTTAGAAATGTTTTTCAGTGAGAGCCACACACCCACACACACAAACGCGCATGTTAACACGCACGCACGTGATTTCAACAAATGTCAGAATGTATTATTTTAAATAACTCATGCGACAACAGTTGGTCACGGAGAGAGCGATACACCCGTGCGCCGCTCAGCTCCCCACCCACGCGTACGCACTCACGTGTCGTATTGTCGTTCGAACACCGATTGCTGTTCGAACGCCGAAGCAAGAATATCTCGAATATTTTGTTCGAACACCGATTTGTTCGAACTGTGAGGCGTTCAAGAACCGAGGTACCACTGTATATATATATAGTCAACTTGCCGGGTCCACCATAGGCGAAGTTACTGCTAGCAAGCATTCACACTGCTTATTCGCTTGCATGCTTGCTTTGTGCTGTCTCTCACAGTATATTGATGCTAACGTTAGCATGGGGCTTGTTAAAGTGCCACTGATGTTCGTTCTACTGTTTCATTCATGGTATTGTTTCATTACGAATTAGAGCCACGGCAGAACCTTTTGTCGCCACAAAGGCTAATCTTTCAGTCCATTCAACCTGAAGTGTACTACATATTTTTTTACTCGTCAGGCTTGTTTAAAACGGGGGCGTTTACCCGTTTTGACATCAAACGCCATAGGTCAATGTCATCCAATCAAAATTGCGCTTTCCGCCAACTGCCGCCCAAACAGGAAATGAACAGCGAAAAAGCAAGAATATGTATTTAGTTTTATCGGCGAGCCAGATGCAATCATCTGAAGAGCCATATATGGCTCACGAGCCGCAGGTTCCTGACCCCTGGGGTAGATAATTTGAACAATAGAGAAGTTACCACATTGATGAAAGTGCGACGTTGGTTGATATCATATGCTCGGATGTCTTGCTGTTTAAAAAAAGGCCCCCAGAGCTTTTGCTTGTGTCTTGGCACTGCCAATGTTAAATGGGAGAGCGATCCAAAATAGGCTCCAGAAATGTGGCTTGAGAGGAGGAATGGCACGACGGAAGGGAGGAACTGTTTGAGAATTTATATATGCCTGTTTGTGTGTGTGTGTGTGTGTGTGTGTGTGTGTGTGTGTGTGTGTGTGTGTGTGTGTGTGTGTGTGTGTGTGTGTCGATGGCAAGCTGGGAGAATGGAAGTGTGATGCCTAAGGGCCTGGGACTGGCCAGGGACTACTGTGTCAGCATCTGTTCCCTTTTTGAGTATAACCTCCTTTTATTTGTTTGTCTTTGTGTACCTCACCCACTTATCACTCAAACATCGTGGTTCCTCTACCTTCTGCTTGTGGCACTTGTTTCCCGCTCTACAAATTGCCTTGAGTGAGCACAAAAGATTGTTCAGGATTTTTCATGGCAGAAAGTACTATTTAAAATGTAACCATTGTTTTAATACCTTTTCAAATGGTTTGTAACATTACAAATCACTCTAAAGTTAGTTGCTCAAAAATCTCAATTAATCAACACAACTTCTTGGTCTGAAAATAACACACCGTCCGAGTTTGAAAGTTATGTTTCAGTTTTTTCGGGAGAGATGTTTGCTGTATGTCCTTCAAAAGATGAGACAGGAGGTCAACGGTGGAACTTGTAATGGTTGATTGTATGTACCGGGTGTCACATTTCGGTTTGTGACCAACAGGTGGCACTGTCGGGCCCCGCCTGCAGCTACACTGATGTTGGTCGTTTTAATCAGTGACAGTTAAAAGGACTTCCGGCACGACCATTCAGTGTCAGGTCAATGTTGGTTTCACCCTGTCAGGTTTGTTTCATCTTGTCACATTTGTGCTCATGGGTTTGTTTGCTACTTTGTTGTTTGAGATTTTGTTCTTGCTTACTTTAATACAATTTGTCAAACACACCCTGCTACTCCCTCCCACCTGCTTTTTTGTGGTGCACCGCCTTGCAAATCGAGAGCGAATGACCTGACCTACCACTGGATCCCGCAGGTATAAAGGACCGGTCTCATTTCCCCCTGTACCTGGCAGTGCACTTCCACGTTGAGCCACGCTTCGTCGCGTGTTTGTTGGAATCGAGCCTCATTCACGTCAACGACGACAATTTGTCAAATACACCCTGCTCCCCCCTCGTGCCTGCTTTTTTGGGGTCCATCATCACCACCTTGAAAATCGTGACACCGGGCAACAGCTTTGAAGATTTAAGTTGGCATTTTTTATAAAGAGACATTTCCTTTAAGGCTAACGGAAACATTGGAAACAAATTGCGAACACATTAAGACAGCATATTAAATTGTATAGTTTTTCTTGGAATAACTGCATTATGGTAGTGACATCACCCAACTTTTGTATTCTTCTTTGGTGATGCTTTCTGGGCTTTTACCGCCATCACTTTCAGTTATTTGTTTTTGGGGATGTGTTGTCCTCTGTCACATTTGAGGGCTTTGTCATATTGCTGTGGAGGGAAAAGATGGAAGCAAGTGTAGTGGGGGAAAGGAAACAGTGCAGGGTAAACACAAATAAGGTCTAAAAGTACAGGAGTAGCACTAAATAACTAAAAGCCCAAAAAACACATACTTCTGACTTGACAACATGAGATGTGACAATGATGAACTCAGATTGAAAGAATACAAACAAACTGAGTAGACAATGAGGCATCCCTTGACATGACAGTAGGGGCTGAAGTGAGCCGATTTGTAAACATAAGGGGAGGTGAGAATGAAGAGCACAGATGAAAACGAAACTCCTAATTATTTCAAAGACACGATCTGTTCCAGAGTAAAACCCAAACGCTGAATAAATGCACCGTTCAGGACAGTGACACCAGCTTGATGGATATCCACCAAAAAGTTCAAATCGGAGTAGGCGGAAGTGGACCTGGGACAAGCTACAAGAGCCAGAGGACTTCGATCAAGGTTATTCTGCAGGTTGTCCAGATAAAGAAAACAAAGTGGCCCTTGGGGACCTGTTTGGCATGTCTGACAAGTGGTCACGAGGGGTGGGCAGGAGGATACTCAAGATATCATGCACATGGAGTTGGTTTGATTTGCGTGTTTGTTTTGGCCAAAATTTGATGGTTTGATGACATTGGATGCCCTTCCTGACACAACCCTCTGTATTTATCCGGGCTTGGGACCAGAACAACAAGACACTGGATTGTGTCCCCTTGTGGCTACATGTACATGGACGATGACTGTAAGACAGTTGTGAGATGTTCTGTCGGTGTCACAGAGGAATTCAAGGTGGAGGTGGGACTTCACCATGGGTCAGCTCTGATCCTCTTATTCTTCGCGATGGTGATGGACAGGCTGACAGAAGAAGTGAGACAGGAATCTCCATGGATGATGATATCTGTGATCTGTAGCAAGAGCAGGGAACAGGTGAAGCAGAAACTAAAGAGGTGGAGGTTTTCCCTGGAAAGGAGAGGAATGAAGGTCAGTCGCACCAAGATGGAATACATATGTGTCAATGAGAGGGACATAAGTACAAGAGTGATGTTACAGGTAGAAGACTTAAAGAAGGTGCAGGATTTTAAGTAGTTGAGGGCAACTGTCCAGAGCAATGGAGAGTGTGGAAAAGAGGCGTAAAAGCGTGTACATGGAGGCTGAGTTCCGAGCAAGTGACTGACATAACTGTCGAAGTTGCCCAGGCGTTACAGGGACACGTTATAGAGCAATATTCAGCAGCTGAGACAGAAGGTGGTTCTTTCGAGCAAGCACTGTGGTGACAGGGTCCTTGAATGGCTACTGGTCTGGAATCGGGGACCTCTATTGGCTGGACTGCTACAGGGTCCTCATACAGCCATTTGCCTGTCTAGGGAGCCCGAGCCTCCGATGGATCCGCATCATTTTAATCGGCTATAAGAAGGTTATGGGATGCCAGAAAAAAGAAGGGTAGAGGCACCAGGTAGTTTGTTTAGTCATGATTCAAAGATTTCGGAGCGGGTTAGAAGGCAATGTCCAAGTGACTTCTTTATGGATCCTTGGAAATCAGTTTTTCCTTCTGCCAAGTCAAGGACTGTGTGACTCTCGCACACGAATTGTTGAAATGAGAGGAGATGCTTGTATTTGCGACAAATCAAGTTGGCTAGGTTCACATTCACAGTGGTGCAAGCGGTGTACGTCTGTGAATTTACAAATACAAGCCCGCCTCTGCGCAGATTTATACTGTGACTCGCGCTAGACTTGTGCAAGTCACCGAAATCAAGCCATGGCGAAAATTTTCACTTTTCACGAGCAGGTGTATCTGGAGCTCATTTCCAACCTTCATCTCTGTGTAAGTAATGTTTTTTTCTTCTCATTTTTCTTCAAATATTTCTTACAGCATGTGTTGCTGGGGGCCAGCCGTTCAGACAAGGCTACCAGTCAATCCAGCCGTTCACTTGGTGCCCGGTGCAGGAACTCTATCGCCTCCTGCTCTGACGAACAACCACATATTGGAAATTATCGTTTACTCAAGACCATCGGCAAGGGAAATTTTGCCAAGGTCAAGTTGGCGCGCCACATCCTGACTGGCAGAGAGGTAAGACACCAAGTATATACACTAATCACGATGGAAGACTGAGTGACTGAATGGAAACATCACCAAGATGAGGATGCTAAAATCGAACTATTCTGCCCATTTAATTCTGGCAGTTTAAGACAACTGTCATTTTTAATCACTTCACCGGACTCTGTATTTCACATACTACTCACAAAAATATTCCAGGATTGACATAAATATAATCTAACCTTTACGGGTGGGTTATATTTCACTTTTTCTCAACTTTTGAATGCTTTTTTTCCTAGTTCTTCCCAACAGGTGTTTTAGCCATGATTCGTCCATTTCCATGTACAATATTATTTCTTGCTTCGATTCCTGGATTAGATACAGACTATAGATTTTGCTGTTTAGTTCGTTGTTCAACGGGAACAAAATGTTAAAAAAGTAAATAATTTGGACATGTGCATTTTGAATTTGTGCAATTTGTGCAACAACGCCAGGGTTAAAGTACATTCTGTGTAAAATAATGTTTTGTGTGTATATATACACTCATACCAGTGTGTCCACTTCAACCTAGGATTGTGATCACCCTGAGCTGTGCCTCAACATCAGAATTTATATGCACTCAATTGAAGTCAATCAAATCTGCTTTAACTTTTCATCAGCCAACCACAATAAACAATTGAAAGGGATTTATATTTGAAAGTATTACAAATAATCTCATGATAAGATTTAATTTGAAAAAAGAAAAAAATACTGTGTAATGGCGATGACTATTATTATTATTGGATTTGATTGGATTTACCTTTATTTGTTTTGCAGTGGAGAAATATACATTTCACAGCAGCAAATTATGAAAGGAAGATCAAAGGAAAGAAAGAAGTACAAAAACAAAATACAGGAGCTGCTGGAAGGGCAGCCACTCTCGCAGCGCCATCTTGAAGTCAAAAGAAAAAAAAAACTAAATAACAAATAGTATGACAACACAAAGAAACAGAGAGTCATTCATTCTTAAGCACTTTCTGTGCCCTCTTTGTTACATGAAGCAGTTCTCGATAAAAAAGGAGAGGATCAAAGCGTCCCGGTGGATCAGGGATGTCATGGTGGAATGTGCACGTCTACTACAAGCTATATGTTCAAAGCAAAAACGAAGGTGTAGCATCCATTGACAAAAAGAGATTGTCTCACATCTCCTGTCCCACGTAAATCCGCTTCAATTCGAAGCCACCACAGTTCCACATACGCATCGGTGCTCTGTGCTGACACTCCTTTCTTCTCATCGCGGGCTCTTCAAGCCATTGACCCATCCATTGTTATTGTTATTAGTTTTAAACAGTTGGCAAAGTCCAATATCTGCCTCTTCCTGGGTGGTTTTTAATCGATTTTTTTCATTTGCACTTGAGTCATTTAAATACTTATTGGGTTTGTTACTTACAGTATGTGAGCAATATCAGCCCAAGTATGCACTCTATCAATGAACTCTGCGATGACATTTGTGATTTGGCGCCATTGAATTTGGCGACATTGAATACTTTTGATTAAATGTAATTCTCTTCAGTTCAGGACAAATGTCTCATTCTTTTTCTGTCTCTCTCTGTGTCTCTGTCTCTCTGTCTCTCTCTCTCTCTCTCTCTCTCTCTCTCTCTCTCTCTCTCTCTCTCTCTCTCTCTCTCTCTCTCTCTCTCTCTCTCTCTCTCTCTCTCTCTCTCTCTCTCTCTCTCTCTCTCTCTCTCTCTCTCTCTCTCTCTCTCTCTCTCTCTCTCATTTTTCCAGGTTGCAATAAAAATCATAGATAAAACTCAGTTGAATCCAACCAGCCTACAAAAGGTAAGTTATTGCGCTTTGTTATACCGTACACATAATTTTTTTTGCACAACTCTCTGTATTGTGATCCGTGCCTTACTCCGTGAAACATCAATCAAAGCAGAGTGGTGAGGCTTTTAGTATTAATGCTACGGTAGGTCTGTAGGTACGAACAACTTCCTGTGAGAAGTGTGCTCTGGTCCTTTTCATGAATTTTCTCCATCTGTCTAGTTTTTAATCCACCCTTGTACATATTTTGTAACTTTTTGTTTCTTTAAATTAAATTATTTTTGAGTGGACTGCATCCTGGCTAGTTCCTCCTTCTTCCTGTACTGTAACACTGTCGCCTTTAAACCTTACAGGGACAACGGTTACTACAATGGATACCTTATCATGTTATCAGGTTACAGGGGGCATGACTGGGTTAAAAAATATCAAATAATGCAAAGGAACATTTGTCAGGTGCACTTATAATCTAGGAAATAATATCTTGTATCTTTTTTGGGTGTTGCTTACCTGGAAAATAGTGGTCACTCAATCTAACCTTGCCCTCATCTATGGAGTTGATTAACAATGACCTTGTAGAGCAACTTGCAACAGATAGGTGTGTTGAGTGAAAAAAGTCCATTACATGAAGTTATTGAAATCGTTTTGTATTTCTGAATTTGCAGTGTGGCAAATTAAGAATCGGAGAGGACGGAAGGGGTGCAAGATCCACCAGGATTTTTAACAATTTGTCCATGTTATCAATGTGGAAGGAGCGTGGGGATTTATTTCGCTACGTACAAACATTTGTACTGCAAATTCCAACTCCGCAGAACCACTTTGGTGATGAGGGTAGAAGAACGACTGGTTTCACACATAACCCGTTGTCCGGCTTTCATTAAAAGCACCGTGTAACCTAAACGCGACCCATCGGTTATTAAATAGGCCCACTTTCAACAAAAATTGTTCACATAATACAGTGATAACTCGGCTTACGAATGCCTTAGCTAACAAATCTTTCAATTTACGAACGTTAAATTTACGAGAATATAATCTTGGCATACAAACTATTTTTCGGGAAACGCATGGAACGCCACAATGAGTGATGTGTCGTTTGCGAACGAGCCGGTTCTTGGAGCTGTATCCCTGATGTGAACGAAGCTCAAAATGGCAGCCGGCTTTTTTTTCCGCTATTTGAATAGAACATACAAGCAAGGGAACCAGCTATTAATGAAGTTTCTAGTGTGTCTTCCTGCATCTGTTGCTGTTGCAATATCACAACTTCTAAGAAACACAACCCAGAGCTCCTTTAGAGACACTTTATGCAAAAAGCTATCCATTCCATCACAAAGGTAAATAAAACGACTTTATTATCCAGTACAGTTTATTTCTTTAATTACAATACCGTAGCACATTTATCATACATAAAATAAGGTATATTGTGTGTAGTTTTAAGGCTTATTTAGTTGAAAATTATGTTTTATGGTGACCTGGGAATGGATTATTCTCATTTTAATGGTTTCATATGGGAAATTAATGTTTGGAATACACACTTTTCGCCTTACACACATTTTATGGGAACTAATTGAGTTTGTAAATTGAGGTATCACTGTAGAAACACATATGACAAGGATTGACTTGGCATTGGCATTTTGGGATTTTGCGTGCCTTCACCATTGTGATACTTGTGCCAAGATGGAGGGGCCCCCACTGACCGCCTACCACAGACTGCGTAGAAGCAGATCGTCATTTGGCAGCAAATATGGCGTGCCCAAGCCATGGGGAGCGGACCTGGGGCAACATGTTCTTTCGGTTACATCATCAATGTGCACTGCAATGAACTACATGGAACACAAAAATCAGTTTTTGTCATACTACTTTTTCATTTATAAGCCTGTCATTTTGTTATTAGGAGCCGCAAGCCATTAGGCTCAAAGAGAATATTTTGCCATTATAGTCGCTAAATTCGTTGAAAAGTAGCAAACAACGATGATCATTTGAAACATCCATTGTTTTTGAGACACCTTAGTTGGATAAAATCGGGCCTTGAAAACGATTTATTTTTATTATTTTGCCTTTACTGCAGGGGTCGGAACTTTTTTGACGAAGAGAGCCATAAAAGTAAAATATTTAGAAATGTTTTTCACACACATATGCGATCACGCACGCACACGCGGCCACTTTTCAACAAAATGTCAGAATGTGTAATTTAAAATAATTTTGCGATAGTACTCACCATTAACATGAATGGTTTTCCGTTCCTCATGGTTAGTAAAAAACCATCCAAACGATCGGAATGAAAGTCAACTTTCCGGGTACATACGCAAAGTTATTTTGCTATCTAGCCTGCTCACGGCTCATTAGCTTCCACACTTGCTTTCTGCTGTCTCTCGCAGAATTATATTGATGCTAATGTTAGCATGGGGCTTGTCAAAGTGCCACTGACATTCGACTGGTTCATCAATTTTTTTGTTTCATTGCAAATTAGAGTCAGAACCTTTTCTTTCCGCAAAGGCGAATCCTTCGGTCCATTCAACCTGAAGTGTACGATACTCGTCTTTTTTTTTTTTTACTCGTGGGGCTTATTTAAAAGGGGTGTTTACCTGTTTCAACATGAACGACCAATATCGTCCAATCAAAATTGCGCTTTCTGCCAACTGCAGCCCAAACAGGAAATGAACAGCAAAAAAGCGAGAATATGTATTTTGTTTTATCAGCGAGCCAGATGCAATCATCAAAAGAGCCATAAATGGCTCGCAAGCCATAGGTTCCCGACCCCTGGTTTACAGTATTCCCCGAAAAGCAGTGTAATTCATATTTTGATTGGAGTTTTTCTGCGGCCACTGAAAAAGGATAATAAAAATAAATACTGTACATAAATACATTTAAATGAATAGCATTTTCGTAATGTTACTAAAGAAAACACTGACTGTAAATACCATAACACTACTGTAGCGAATGCTTGACCCAATTAATGCCTGTGCTCTTGTGTTCTGCCTAAATTTGGTGTTGAGGTTTAACGTTGGTAATGTCAATTATACAGATTCCCTCTGCCAATGTTTCAATTATTTTACTTGCATTAAAAAGGAGCAATTACTATTTATTGTTGATCGGACTTTTAATACTTTTGTTAAAAATCCTTTCAAAAACTTGAAATTGTGTAACTCTTACCTAGTACACAAAGACAGAAGTAGCAAAGTGTTTATGAATCTGATTCATGATGATGGATGTTTGGTTTAGTGGACTGGTGTGGAGTGACTGGAGTCTTTCAACATTTTCCCTGTCGTCATCTTTTTCCTACTGGTCATCATGTTCATTTTTGACCCTAAATGGTGGACACTGCGTGAAGGTCAAAGCCGGCCAGTGCGCTTTTTTTGTCAGTATCAAGGCCAACTGCAGCATCATATTACAACAAAAACATCCAACCATATTTCTAATTCATTGAACTAGTTTTATAGTTTTTTGCAAGTGGCATGCAAAGCTCGTTGCCAGCGCTTGTTAGTCTTGAATGTAGATGTCAGACTCAATCATTTGGGTTCCTCTCTCAGAGTCAACGGGTCTTTGTGCTTACTCTGCAGCATCAGAAACGCTCTGGTGGCCAGCCAAAGTCTCCACCCAGAGGCAGTGACTATACCCGTCGGGCAAGAGAGTGTAAATATGCTTAAATGTTGTTGTATAGCACTATTTTTTACTGTGGATATGATATTTTAATGACTGGCGGATCTGTCTCACTCATCACAAGTAAATAAGCATATGCAGTGAGTTCCGTGCTGAATTGCGATCAGCTGATCACTCAACCAGGATGGTCTGTTCTTTAGAAGTAGTTCGATTGTAAACTCAGCCCTGAAAATGCCTACAATGCCCTTTCGTTATGAAGCTTTGCTCATCGAAAAGTGCCATAAGACTATACCTATACATACTGTAGTGTATTGACCTGATAACATTCAGATAGAGTGCAAAACTTTAAACATTGATATGTTGATCATTCAGTAATTTGAGGAGCTGTGTTTGAATTATCGTACCACAAAGGAAATTGGTAGTGGTATTGATTTTAGTCTCACACAAGAACCACAGAAGCAACAGAGTGTATTTCCGTGCAGCAGTGAGGTAAGCCAATAAGCGTTTCCACCTGGTCCAGAATGTGGCGACTTGCCTCTTGACTGGTACTCATAAGAGGGAGCACATAGCTCCTACTCTAGAATCCCTTCGCTGGCTCCCTATACATTTCAGAGTTCTTTTTAAGATACTATTTGTTTTCAAATCTTTAAATGACTTTGCGCCAGTTTACCTCTCTGGGCTCATCCCAACCTACATAAGCCTCGGGTCTACGGACCAGACATTATTAGAAGTACCAAGAACTAAACAGAGCCTCAGAGGGGATCGAGCCTTTTGCGTTGTTGGTCGTTATCTCGGGACTGACTTCCCACTGAACATTCGGAAGCCCCTTTGTCGTCTGTCTTTATAAAACCCGCCTCAAATCTCAGATTTATTATTTGCCGTTTGACTCAGTATGACTCATACTTGATCTTTGTGTTACTGTTTGGTGCTTTCTGATGTATTTGTTCCTGATTCATTGCCTTGTTGTTGGAAATGATAGTTGCTTCACGTACAGCAATTTGTATCCACCAATTGCTGCTTGAAGATGCTCTATTGAAGGACAACCGATGCCACCGGACAAGTTGTGTCCATAATTTGTAAAATCTCTTCAAATGACTTCTACTGAGTGTATTTTACAAAGATTCCATGGCACATAGCTATATTTTACGTTTTAAGATGTCAGGAAGTCGTGTTTTCGAGTTGATGATGATGCCTGATAGAGTGCTTATGCACATTAGTAAACATATTATGTTATTTCATGCTTAGATCAGTAAACATATTATGTTATTCCATGTTTAGCTTAGTACATATTATGTTATTGCATGTTTAGTTGAGTTTACATGGATTTATGAAGCTTATTAGTTGAATAGTTGCGAAAGCAGAATGTAACAAGCATCAACTCTCAGTCTAATGTGACTTCCAATACTTGTCCGTAGCTGATTGGACAACAGATCGCTGCTGTGTGAGTTTAAACTTGTTGGAAGAGGCGGGCTTCACTCTTCTTGGCTTCCCGCTCCGACAAGAGATGTGCTCCTTTTGTTTTACGAGAATAAAGTAGTTTTTTCTGTTCCTGCTGGTATTTCATCATAAAACTTGGTTGAACTCCGAACCAGACGAGAAACAGGAATTAGAACCCAACAATGCCTGACGTGACGTCACGTCTGGAACGCCACTGACCGAGAAAGTGACGCACAATGCATTCTGGGCACTTTGTTTGGTCTGAAAACTTCATGTTGATCCGTGTTGATGGCGAAATTAGAAGGAAAAAAACATAAATAACGTGATGATGAATCGTTGTGTGTTGCACCAAGACTACTATTTGATACTAGTTGACACAAACTCCCAGCAGACAAATCAGCCCATTTCCAACGGAGCTTGGGGCGCCATCTTGTGCATTTTATGGGCACTACATTGGAGTACAGACGCCTCAAAATGAGACGGAAGGACTTCTTTAATTGATTGCAAACATTTATGCTTTCCTATTCAGAACTATTTGAATCATATTCATAACTGGATGAGTAACAAGAAAGCATCTTCTCCGAATCTGAAGCCATTGTTTTGATTTGCAAGGCAAGACGTCCTGGTGTGACGTCACGAACAAGGGACCTTCTGAAACTGAAACATTCTGAGGTCATTTTGAAGTACTTTTGGGACACTTTAAGTCATTTTTATTGATGTTTTGCATTTGACAAAAATAGCAGCCATTACCAGCTATTTTAGATGCTGTAAAATGTTTTTCTGATTGGCTGGCAACCAGTTCAGGGTGTCCCCTGCCTGGTGCAAGACGGCTGGGATAGGCTCCAGGATGCCTGTGACCCTTGTGAGGATAAGGCGATAAGAAAATGGATGGATGGATGGATGGATGGATGGATGGATGGATGGATGGATGGATGGATGGATGGATGGATGGATGGATATATATATATATATTTTGGAGGGAAAAAAATCCACTGATAGTTGAATCCATATATGCTGGAGGTACTCCGTATAGTCACATGCACAGACATCCAATCATCCAGTCATGTCAAATGCTCTCCTGCCCTGTCATGTGTGGGTTAATGTGACTGATTCAGTCAGGTAAGCGTAAAGAGCTCATATTGTGGTGAAGCCTTAAGAGATAAAGCCTTCAAATAACCATTCAATCAACCCATATTTGCCTTTAATGCTGCTTCTATGCACATATGGGCCAAAGTAGCTCATTCATTGAACCGTAAGTGTGTCCCTCTTATACTTGGCCTACACAGCTTAGCTGAGCTGCATTGCTTCAAGCAAGAAGTAGGGAGACCACAAATAAATCAATGAAGAAACAACATGTTTATTTATTTTTTTATATATTTATATGTTTGTATGTGACATATTATTACATATTAAGTGTAAACTTGATGTGCAGACAGAAATTGGCATTTCAATAATTTATAGAATGCCACAGAATAGTTCGATAAATATTTCTATGTAACATTTTAATTTATTAGCATTCTACAAGTAATCTTTCTCCTCGTCATTGTACAACAAAAGAGATGACCTTGGTTTGTCGTTAAGCCTTTAGAAAATAAATGTCATTTCCTTTTTGTCTTATCAAGCCGCTGCCCTTTTGATCGCTGACATCTCATAATCCGTGTATTTTTTTTTAACTACAGCTCAGTTGCTTACATCCTAGAAAAATGATTCAATGTTTCATTCATGTCTGTCTTCCTACTTTTGTCACCAACCAGCTGTTGTAAGAGATCGCGCTGCCACATTTACACCGTGAGAGAGGATTTGGACTGAATTGTTTTATAATTTTCTATGTGTGGGCTTCTTTACATACCCATAGGTTAAGAAAAAAATCAGGGAAGCTAACATTAGCACCCGCTCAACAATAATAAATGAATAGGGAAAATCTGTGGTGGGTGGGCAAGAGAGTGAAGTGAAAGCACAGATGGCTCGAACATCATGAGAGGGATTGCTGAGAAATGGCAACATTCGATATGTTACGCTCTCCTGATAGTGTTGGAAGTGTGAAATTTGAACTACATATCGAATGTGTCCTTCCATGCTAGTTCCGTTATGGATTTCCTTCTTCATTTGAGTGATTGGATGTGCTGGTGACGGGAATACATGGTGTGAAGGATCACACAAACACACTACATCTCCCAAGATTCACAATAAACTCAGCTGGAGAAGCCGTGAAAGATCATGGTCTTAATACCTGGGTTGCTATGGCAACAGTGACGTTGGCCTTTGCGATGAGAGAAAATGGCTGGAGGGGAACAGAAGGGAGGGAGAAACAAGAAGAGATGAGAACTGAGAACATGAGCACTGAAAACCAGTGTGCGCTCGTTTAATTCTACGGTGTGTTTCAGGAAACGGACACGTCACCTGCTGTAACAAATTCAAATTCATCAGGAACATGTGCTATTTGTTTCTTTGAGGCAAGAGAATATAATTTTATGTGTACATGCAGTGACATCACATACTGTATGTCTTGTGTGCTTCTTGTGTGCTCCTTGCTTGTAGAAAATAAGTCAACTTGTTCTCAACTGTTGTCACGATGGGACGCTTTACTTTTGTTGCATGGTTGCAGACCAGTTTCACAGACATGAAGTAAAATAAAGGACAAGCTTGTTTACAAACTAAACTAGTGACTTAAAGGACAACCGACACCATTTTTTTGTTTCCTAACTGACATCAGAAAAACGTTTTATAGCATCTAAAATACCCAAAACATGCAGGCTGATATTTTAGTCAAATGCAAAACACCAGTAAAAATGATTTAAAGTGTCCCAAAACTACTTCAAAATGACCCCGGAGATGCCTAGTTTCAGAAGGTCCTGCCCCCTTGTTCGTGACATCACGCCAGGACGTCTTGCCTTGCTCTAGAATCAAAATAATGCCTTCAGATTCGGAGAATATGCTGTCTTGTTTCTCATCCAGTTATGCATAGGATTCAAATAGTTCTGAAGATGAAAGCATACATGTTTGCAATTGATTACAGAAGTCCTTCCGTATCAATTCGAGCCATGAGGACTCCAGAAAATGCACAAGATGGCTCCCAAGCTCCTTTGAAAATGGCCTGATTTGTCTGCTGGGAATTTGTGTTAACTAGAATCAAATCGTAGTCTTGGTGCAACACACAACGATTCACCATCGCGTTATTTATGTGTTTCCTTCTAATTTCGCCATCAACACGGAACAACAAGAAGTTTTCAGACTAAACAAAGTACCCAAAATTGTGTGTCTGTGCATTGTGTGTCGCTTTCTCGGTCGGGGGCGTTCCTGACGTGGCGTGACGTCAGGAATCGTTACAAACTCAAAAACAAGACTTCCTGAATATTCAGTGTGAGTCTTAAAACGTAACATATAGCTATATGCCGTGGATTCTTTGTAAAATACGCTCATAGAAGTCATTTGAAGCCATTTTACAAATTATGGACACAACCTGTCCGGAGGCGTCGGTTGTCCTTTAAGTGAGGCACCTCCACTTCTTATCGCTTACTGTAAGTAATTATGCTTCGTGTGCAAATCAGAATCAGAATCAGAAAACCTTTATTCGTCCCACAATGGGGAAATTTGCAGTCCACAGCAGCAATTGAAGAGGGATGGGGTTGGGGTGGGGGTGAAAGGATAGAAAACAAGATATTCTAAGCATAACAAAATAAGAATGTCAACTGTATACTGTGCAAATGTAAATGTGCAAAACCGTTCCATAAAAAACTGTACATAGTGCAAGAATAAGAAATGCCTTTTGATATATTGCTTCCACCCACATTTACAAGTGTCCAGTTTTTTTGTGTTTTTTCACATGTGATCATTGAGAATTGCAAAGCCTGACAGCAGTCGGTAGGAACGAGCGGCGGTACCTTTCCTTCTTGCAGCGCGGGTGTAATGGTCTCTGGCTGAAGGAGCTACCCAGTGCTGTCAAGGTGGGCAGCAGGGGATGGGAGGGGCTGTCCATCATAGCCTTTAGTTTAGCTAGCGTCCGTCTGTTGCCCACCTCCTCCAGAGAGTCCAGCGAGCAGCCCAGGACAGAACTTGCCCTCTTGACAAGGCGCTCCAGTCTTTTCCTGTCCCGGGTGGTGATGCTGCCTGACCAGCAGACAATTCCATAGTGGATGGCTGAAGCCACCACAGAGTCATAGAAAGCCTTTAGGAGTGTCCCCTGAACTCCAAAAGACGTCAGTTTCCTGAGTAGGAAGAGGCGACTCTGTCCCTTTTTGATTAGGGCAGGGGTGGGCAAACTTTTTGACTCGCGGGCCGCATTGGGTTCTAAAATTTGACAGAGGGGCCGGGCCAGGAGCATTTGGAGGGATTTGGGCCAGAAATACTCCGAACAAGTTATGTCCATAATTTATAAAATCACTTCAAATGACTTCGACTGAGCGTATTTTACAAAGATTCCACAGCATATAGCTATAGTTTACGTTTTAAGACTTGCGCTGAATATATGAAGTCTTGTTTTCGAGTTGATGACGATCCCCATGTGACGTCACGTTTGGACCGCCCCTGACCGAGAAAGCGACATACAATGCATTTTGGGTACTTTGTTTGGTCTGAAAACTTCGTGTTGATCTGTGTTGATGGCGAAATTAGAAGGAAAACACATAAATAAAGCGATGGTGAATCGTTGTGTGTTGCACCAAGACTACTATTTGATATTCGCTGACACAAATTCCCAGCTGACAAATCAGCCCATTTCCAACGGAGCTTGGGCGCAATCTTCTGCTTTTTCTGGGTGCTACATTGCTGTCATTGACGGCTCGAATTGATATGGGAGGACTCCTAGAATCAATTGCAAACATTTATGCTTTCCTCTTCAGAAGAACAAGAACAAGAAAACATCTTCTCCGAATCTGAAGCCATTGTTTTGATTCTCGAGCAAGGCACGACGTCTTGGCGTGACGTCACGAACAGAGGGGTGGGACCTTCTGAAACTGACCATTTCCGGATTCATTTTGAAGTCATTTTTATTGGTGTTTTTCATTTAACTAAAAATATCAGCCTGCCTGATTTGGGTATTTTAGATGCTATAAAACGTTTTTCTGATGTCAGTGGGAAACAAAAACAAAAAATGGTGCCGGTTGTCCTTTAAATGTAGTATGTACAAACCTCATAGCACAGTAAAAACACTACAACCCAATTTATTAACTGTCTTTCAAATGTGAAAAATATCCCTGATCAGTTAATAAATTTGTCTCAAGGAATATGCAAGATATGGCATTTACAGACTATTTCGCAGATACTTGGAGGAGGAAATGGAAATAGATTAAAATAACATATGCACTGTGATTTATCAAGATTGCGTCTGTTTTTAAGTTTCCATCGAAGGGGCAAAGAAATCAACATTTATTGAAAAATGGAATCACTTTCAACATTCAAAACATATTATTACACAACGAAATATTCAAGCTCAATAATACCTACCTGTGTTAAATTCCGCCAAATCATAGATGGTTTGTCCTGACCGCGCGCTCAACAAACTCCTCACTGACGCTCTCGCCGTCACGCGCTAACAATACACGTGTACCGTCGCCGAGCACACAAACATAGACTACCTGCAGTTGAAATTTGCATACTCGGCTCGGCAGCCAATCAGAAGCCTGCTTCTTTCTTCCGGACTTTCGCAAGCGTTACAAAGTCGTGCAATTGCATGTCATTTTCCAAAATAGATGCACAGAACCTCAAACTAGAAGAAAGATTCAAAAGAAGCTAACAACATATGTGACGCTACAAAACGTAAATTTACATTAAACCGTGACTGTAAAGTGTACGTGAGACTTATGAAAGGGGTTTAGCGGCTCGTAGGAATCAATGCAAACGGTGCATTGTGCACCGCAATGACAATCGACTACTGTAGCAAAATTTACAGTCATGCTCATTTGATGTAAATTAAGCAAGGTAGCATTTGAAGTTGGTGCATTCTTGATTTAAAAAAAACTTTATACTTTGTGACAATGTTTCTTATTGGGATTGGTCTCATTTTGCTTCAAGTTGTGAAAAATGGGGCAGGCAACTTTTCAGTTATCTGCCCTGTTGTTCGCTAGCTTTTTGTCATGAGTTTTAGACACTGTTTGTACTATAATTTGGGCAAGTTCGGCGGGCCGGATTGAAAAGCCTAACGGGCCGTATGTGGCCCGCGGGCCGTAGTTTGCCCATGCCTGGATTAGGGCATCCGTGTTCCTCAACTCGGTATGTCTCTCTGTTGTAGGAGGTGAAAACCCCAATATGTCTGTGAAGCGCTCAGTCGTACAGGAGTGGTCCATTTTGCTGGTAGCGCATATGAGCTACCAGCAAAATTTTTGTTTGCTGATGAAACCTCTTGGATGAAAATGTCCGACACCTTCAAAGAAGTACAGATGACGGCTGAAGAAACCTTTTCATCGAAAAATCCCAATATGTTTTTTTTTTTTAACTAGTTGTATGCAGCCCACCCAATGTGGGTCCGCAACTGATTTTTGGATCATGAACCACCACTTGAGAATGACCTCTTTAGAGGACTGAAATATTAATTAAAGGTTGCACATTCTGGGTGCTAAAGCTTGGGTCATATGTCAGAATATCATAATAATCCCCAATATGAACTCATTCACTGCCATTCCTGAAATTATTCAGGAATTGGAAAGCATGACGTGAAGCGCCATTCCCCAATTTGTTCGAGTTTTGATTTTTCTTGCGGGGGTGCCAATAAAGCACTGGTCAGACCTTTGTCAATGTGTTTCCCTTCCACAAGAGGGCAGCATTTGCCTTTTGTGTATGTTAGCGCTAACAGCTTCAGTTGTTGTTAATGCACAACATAAATCAGTATGTACTCCATGTATTGTTTTTATTTTCGTACAGCCGCCGCAATTTCAAGCTCAGATAACTACAGGCCCATATAATTTAGGAAATAAGTCTTTTTTTCTGATGAAAGAAGAGAGTCGAAGGCAGGGGTCGGGAACCTTTTTGACTCAGAGCGCCATAAATGTAAAATATTTAGAAATGTTTTTCAGCGAGAGCCGCACACACACACACACACACACACAAACACGCACACACGCACACACACACACACACACACACACACACACACACACACACACACACACACACAAACACACGCGACCTCTTTTCAAAAGAATGTATTATTTAAAATAACTTTGTGATAGTACTCACCATTAACATGAATCATTTTCCATTCCTAATGATTGGTAAAAATCCAGCCAAACGATCGGAAAGAAAGTCAACTTGCCGGGTCCACACACAAAGTTACTGCTAGCTAGCCTGCACACGGCTCATTAGCTTCCAAACTTGCTTTCTGTTGTTTCTCTCAGAAGTATATTGATACTTGTCAACGTGCCACTGACATTCGACTGTTTCATCAATGGTATTGTTTCATTGCAAATTAGAATCAGAACCTTTTCTCTCCTCAAAGGCGAATCCTGCGGTCCATCCCAACCTGAAGTGTACGATACTTGTCATTTTTTACATGTCTGGCTTATTTAAAAGGGGTGTTTACCTGTTTCAACATAAACGGCCAGTATCATCCAATCAAAATTGCGCTTTCCGCCAACCTAGGTCAGTATCATCCAATCAAAATTGCGCTTTCCGCCAACTGCAACCCAAACAGGAAATGAACAGCAAAAAAGCGAGAATATGTATTTAGTCTTATCAGCGAGCCAGATGCAATCATCAAGAGAGCCATATATGGTTCGCACGCCATAGTTTCCAGACCCCTGGTCTAAGGTGTCTTACGCTGAATTGAATGTTCATGTAGTCCTAAAACATAATATTCTGCGAGTCCTGCAATTTGAGTGAAAATGACAGAAATCCTGGCACTGGAGTGGACACATTTTTGTACATCGTCGAGCAGTGAATGAGTTAACATGATTTTAATACAGTCGACCACTAAATATTTGCAGTCAGCACACGTGCATTTGCAAGATTTGATTTTTGAACCTATATTTTGTATTTTGGGGGTTTAGGTTCTTTTTTTTCCATGTTTTGTTTTTTAAACCGATTTCTAATGCAAAACATATATTCAATTGAGGTTGTTCATTTTTCTTTTTTATTCATTCATGGGTGTCAATTATATCCTGTCACATAGTAGGTGTTTGACAGTGTTTTTCTTTTTAGTCCTGCCTCAATGTTTTGACCTCTTTATTCTTGCTGTATTACTGAAAAATATTTGGGTTTGAAATTGCAGAATGTCATTTGTGCACATTGGCAACAAAATACAACTGTCAATCTTGCTTGCATGTATCTTTGCTCACTTTTGAAATATGCGGATTCAACTCTTTCAAGGACACCGGTTACTTCAGAGTACAGCTTAACATCTTCTCTGTTTACAGGGTGCATGAAAGGGTTTAACAGAATGTCAAGATGACATTTCTTTATCAGGCGTAAATACCTGGAAATCTGATGAGCTGTTGTCTCAGAATAATCTTTTATTATCAAAACAAATGAGTACATACTCAATAACCGAAATACCAAAGTGCTGGTGAAATTCTTGGTCCATTTTTACTGTCATTATTGAAGAATGACATTTCTTTTCAGCTCTTTCGGGAGGTGCGAATAATGAAAGGCTTGAATCACCCCAACATAGGTAAGATTCAATCAAACAATTCCTGTCAATAATATTTACATATATGTTTGCATGTGAGTTGAATCTCTTTCTGGTTTCGGGCCACAGTGCAGCTATTTGAAGTGATTGAGACAGATAAGACCCTTTACCTGATCATGGAGTATGCCAGTGGAGGTGGGTACCTCAACTCTCATGCTTTGTGTCGCTCACTTGAACAAACACAAACATTTTTTCCCAAGTTGTCATTTCCTTTTTCCATTCAGAAACTATGGCGCCACTAAAAAATTGTACTGTATTGGCCATTTAGCCACATTTCCACCAAGCCATTCAGATCAGTTAATGTAGACGTGGACTGATGCATGACTACTCAATTTGGTTAGTGTGACCATTACGTGTCTGGAACTGATTGGTGGCAGACAAGTTCAGCAGCTAGTGCAGATAGAAGCTTCAGAAATAGTGTGGCATGATTACAAGAGGTCAGGTTGAAACTCATAAGAAAGAAATTTACTTGTCATAAAAAGAATAAACAGCACTGGTATGTTGGGTATCCTTTACGGAGTGCTTATATTTTGTTCCTCTACTTCTTTTTCCTTTCCTCTTCCTTTCATAACTTTGTGGTTGTAAATGTCTCTACTGTGAGACTAATAAAGGTTAATGTAATGCAATGTAATGTAATCTAATTGTTTTTTCAACAAATGAAATACATACAGTATCATCACGATCTTTTCACCGCAAATGGACAGTGAATTAGACATAGCTCGGTATATACTATATATACAGGCGGAAGTATACGTCGAAACATGTAAGGCAATTGAACACCGAAAAAAGCCACTGTCTGTACGAAAATAATCTGTTGTAAATTATTGTATATATAGTTTTATCTTTTCCCAATCACAGGTGAAGTTTTTGACTACCTCGTGTCTCATGGAAGAATGAAGGAGGTTGAAGCCAGAGCCAAATTTCGACAGGTAAAAACACGTGCAGACATGCAGATGCATGTCTTGATTATTTTCTGGAAGACTTTTCCATGAATAATTCTTGTAATTATTTTAAAAATTGGTTCTGCCCGTAGATTGTTTCTGCTGTCCACTATTGCCACACAAAGAATATAGTCCACAGAGATTTGAAGGTAAGAAAGCTAAGAAGACATTTTGGGCTGCTTACAGAAATAGGGGATTTAAGCTAGTTCAGACTCGTCTTAATCTTTGCATGTGAAAAGGGGCCCTGTGGCTCCTTAATCATACAGTATGGAGAATTTCAAAGTAGGCAAAGGCTGGCATGCGTTGACGTAGATTACGGAGCACTCGGTACACGCATGAGTCACGTGAAGCTATCTGTGTTGTTGGACAACATGCAGTCCCTCCACCACCCAGTTTCCCATCTGTTACATGCATCTTTTTTTCTCTTCCTTTACAATTTACGTTTTGTCTTAATCTCATTTCACTTTCTCATCCCTCATCCTGTTATTTTCTCCCCGACTGCCCTGTCATGTGTGTGATCTGCTCTTTCATACTTTCATACCATCTCTTCCTCTGCATCAACGTACACAGGCAGAGAATCTCCTGCTGGATGCCGACGCCAATATCAAGATTGCCGATTTTGGTTTCAGCAATGAGTTCACACTTGGCAACAAGCTAGACACGTTCTGTGGCTCGCCGCCATATGCTGCTCCAGAACTTTTCCAGGGAAAGAAATATGATGGACCTGAAGTGGATGTCTGGAGTCTTGGAGTCATTCTGTACACACTGGTCAGCGGCTCGCTGCCTTTTGATGGGCAGAATTTGAAGGCAAGTGGTTTGAAAGGGGATGCGTGAGGATTTTTGAATTGCAAACGTTGAGTTGCGGCGAGCAGACTCTTCTTGGTTGTAAAAAAACATTGCACCTTAAAGGCATCTTCACTTCAAAATTTTAGGGGACATCAATTTTTAGGACATCAATAGGAAGATTCCAGTCTTCTTATTGATGTCCCGCACATCAATAGGAATGTCCGGTTGTCTGGCAGCCAGACAACCATCCGCACTTACACCCACATTTAGGGACAATTTAGAGTGTTCAATCATCCTTCCATGCATGTTTTTGAAATGTGAAGCACCCGAAGAAAACACACGCAGGCCTGAGGAAAACTAGCAAACTCCACACAGACCGGCCAGAGATGGAATTGATGCCTTAGCACTGTAAGGTGGACACACTAACCACTGGATCACCAGGCCACCATATTGTTGTGGCCCCCTTAGCAAGAGTTTTGAATTTCTCCACATGGCACCTTCAGTTGATTTAGCGCAGTTTTATCAGGGCAGTGGTTTGGTGCCCACTCTTTTTCTGATTGGATTGGATTGTATGTAACTTTATTCGTTTTGCAGTGGAGAAATTGAAATTTCACAGCAGCAAAGTTATGAAAGGTAGAGGAAAGGGAAGAAAGAAGTAGAAAAACAAAATTCAGGAGCTGCTGGAAAGTCAACCACCTCGCGGCAACATCTTGAAGTCAACCACAGACTGCATCACAGACTGATTTCATGGACCAACATATGTTTATGGGCCGCCAAATCATGGCGCAGAGAGAATGAACATCCTTTCAGCAGCGTCCCCGCGGCGGGTCTTGAATGCGGTTCCCACTCAAGTCTAGAAGCCGTTGGTTCATTTGATGTGCAACACATCACAATACCAACTTCAAAATAAAAGCCTCACATCGATGTCATTTTTTATTTTGAAGTTAACACATTGAGCCAACTCATTGTGGCTGTGAAGTTGACTTGAACTTTATGAGTAGTTATCCTCCGCACAGACCCTGAGTTGCAATTGCAGACGTGTATGTGGTTGCTATATGGTTGGTACACAAAAGCCCACTGAGACAAATGACAGTATGATTGAAAACATTCTACTGCACAGTAAATCAACACGCCCTGGATTAACAAGGCCCTTTGAACAATGCTGATTTTGTTGGTCTGCAGTCCACTCTGCAAAAAGTGTGTGAAAAGTTCCCTACAATGTTTTGCCATGGGTTATGGTTGCACTAGCAACCAGACACGATGTCTCTTGACTCCTTTACAAGTCAGTCATGGTAAATGGGGTCACAACAATTGTTAACTCAACTGGAACAAAACAATATTTCTGTTGTCTTTCACTGCTTTTCTTTTCCCGATAAAATCTAAAGAATACTGACAAAATCAAATAAAAGCTTCCTTATTGGTAGTATTGCAGTCCATCTTAGTATGACAGCATCAAATCTTATATAATCTTCAAAGCTGCTTGATTCTGGCTCTCATCTCACCAGGCAATAAATCACTTAGTGGCATGGGAATGAGGATGGGGAGAAGCACTCTTTTCTCTCATCTAATATGAGATCCTTACCAGGTTAGCAAGCAGGCTTTAGTCTATCGCTTGTTGACTTTTGATTAGTCGTCAATCTCCACCCTGAGATGGTCGTCAGCCCATCGCAAGGGGGATATCGAAAAGCAAGCATTCATACTCAAAATCAGACCTATGGACAAAAATGTTCAATGGTCCTCTTGGTCATGGCTTTAGAATGTGGGAGGAAACCCAGACAAAAGCCATGTAGGCACGGGAGTAAATGCAAACTCCGCACAGGATGAAGTAAATATTCGGCTACCAATGCATCTGACCCATTGAAGCAAAAAAAAAAACTCATGGTGAGCCCATTGACCTGACAGTGCAGAGGTCACGGGGTTGATTCCGGTTGATCTCCAGCTTTCATGTGTGGATTTTGCATGTTCTCCTCTCGCGTGCGTGGGTTTTCTCTTGGTACTCTGGTTTCATCACACATTCCACAATGCATGCATGGCAGCCTGTTTGAACACTCTAAATTGTCCCTCTGAATGTGTTTAAGTGTGTATCGTTGTTCGTCTGCGTGGCTGTGACTGGCTGGCAATCGGTACAGGGTGTCCCCGCCTTCTGCGAGCACACGACACAGGAAAGGCAGACGACAGAGCTTGAAACAAAAAAACAAAAACAAAAAGTGAAACAAAAATCAAAATTGAAAGGTGACAAATTGGTTAGAAAACAGTGAAATTTGGACTCTTTTCAACTTTATTGATAGTTCAAAGGCAGAGTGTAGACTGCAAGGTTAAAATATCCCATCAATCAGGCTCCACAAATAACCAGCACAAGCCATTTGTACAATTTGAAGAGAAAAGACAAGCAAGGGAACCAGCTATTAATGAAGGTTCTAGTGTGTCTGCCTACAACTGTTGATGTTGCAATATCACAACTTTCAAGATGTACAACCCAGAGCTCCTTGAGACACTCTACGCAAAAAGCTATCCATTCCATCAAGCCATCAACGACCATCGCAAAGGTAAATAAAATGACTTTATCATACGGTACACTTTTTTTCTTTAATTACAATACAATAGAATATTTATTATACAAAAAATAAGGTATATTTTGTGTAGTTTTAAGTCTTATTTAGTTGAATATTATGTTTCATGGGGACCTGGGAACGGATTATTCTCATTTTTAATGGTTTCGTATGGGACATTAATGTTTGGAATACACACTTTTCGCCGTACACACTGTTCGGTTTAAATTCTTGTTCGTCTTTCCTGGTTCGGTATTGTCGGAAGTTCACCTGATAAAAATATCAGCAACGACGATAGATGGTGAACAAAAAACTACTTTATTCTAATGAGACAGAAAAAGCACTTCTCGTCTCGGTGGGACGAAGACATGAGCACACGGACAAAGATAGAACAAAGAGAAGAAGCAAAGAGACAGAGATCCTGCTCTGACAAGTTTTTAAACATACACAGTGGCGATCTGTTGTCCAATCAGTTGCGGACAAGTCGATCTTCCCGTCCAATCGGTTACGAACAACTCAGTGTTGGGAGGGTCTTAGATTGTCGTTGGAGCTGTTGCTTCTTTGCAACGACTATTGAACTAATAAGACTGATAATTTTATTTAACTAAATTAGACTGAAATTAAACGTGCACTAATCATAATGTATACTAAGCTAAACATGAAAAAACATATGTTTACTAATCTGAACATGAAATAACGTAATATGTTTACTAATGTGCATAAACACTCTATCACACACTCTCTCTGGGAACCAATTAAGTGCGTAAGACAAGGTCTTACTGTAATTGCCAAATATGTTTAAAACCCTTGCATGCATCCTCCAACCTGATAACGTGATAACTATAGTAACCCCTGCCACTGCAACGCTTAACATTAACCTGACACATCATACATTTTCATTCACACGTGTTTGAGAGATTATGAGGACCTTGCTTCTGTCACGTTCCGCCAGCGACAGTGGCAGCTGACGAGTTGGAACGTAGTAATTGGGGAGGATCGCTATGCAGGTGACAGAGGCGTTGGTGCTGACAGATGATTTATTCACTTTATCCAAGATGGCGCCGCGGATGGCAGCCTCGGTGACACGCTCCCTAATATTGTTCCTGGTTTTGTCATTTTCATTTGTTTTTTTGCGATCCTACGCGACTCAGTTACACGAGGGAAGAGTTACTGAGCATTGGGGAATCCACTCTTGGACTATTTTCACCGACACCCACTCTCGAGGACTTGCACACTGCAAGAATCCAAACTAGGGCGCGGAAAATCCTACTGGACCCTCCGCACCCTGCCCACCACCTTTTCCAGCTACTCCCCTCAGGCAGGCGCTACCGATCCATGCGCACCAAATCCAGCAGACATTTAAACAGCTTCTTCCCCCAAGCCATTAACTCTTTGAACTCTTTCAACAGTAGCCAAAATGGAACTGTATAGTGCCACTTAGCAGTTTTTTTGACAACGATACTAGTGCAGCATGTTCTACCGGAAACAAATTCCTTGTGTGTTCTACATACTTGGCAATAAAGATGATTCTGATTCTGATTCTGATTCTGATGAACAAAAAGCGCGGGTCCGATACAACGCGGACCCGGAAAAAAAACTTGTTGATCAAAAAGTGACAAAACAGCAAAGCTAGTGGGTGAGCGGGGGCAATCCGCCCAACCTCACTAGCGAGTAGAAAAATTAAAAGGCACACGAGGGTGCAAAACAGCATACGATACAGGCCGTACAAAACGACGCGATCGTAGCTTATAAATACCTCGTATCGAATCGTATCGTTCAAGGCGCGAGGCGTCATAATATTCCGACGCTGGGTGAGAGCCAGCATCTGTTTTAAATGTCCAAAAGTCAGTGATGAGGGAATTGACAGCAGCTGGCAGACGTTGAGAGCGGAGGCCCCGCCCAGCTGTCAACTCGCTCATGACAGCTTCACCCATCTGATGAATTATCTTGGCTTCATTGCTTATTGTTTAATAATAATGCTTATTGTTTAATAATAATAAAAACAACAATAATCATAATTATTATTAATAATAATAATCACATTATTATTATTGTTGTTTTTATTATTGCTTTTTTATAACAAACATGTGTTTATTTTAAATGCACTGTACACGAAGTCATGTTGATATATTGTGCAGTCTAATGAGAGTCCCATTCAGAGCATGATTGCTTTCTCAACGACCATATTTTCCTGTGTATAAGGCACACCCGAAATCCTTAATGTTATTCAAAAGATGACCCTGCGCCTTATACACAGGTGCGCCTTATAAGTGAAATAATATTGAGCCACAACAGGTCTCACAACTACTGTCAACAGCCAGCGACTCCATTTCCCCATTTAGAAGAAGTAGTGCGCAACTCCAGCCTCTACTGTCACGCCTTATAATGTTGGTGTGACTTATATTTGGATTTTTTAAATATATTTATATATTATGTTTGGGAAACCTTTTTTTAAGGTGCACCTAATAGTCCGGTGTGCCTTACATATTGAAAAAGTTTGAAAATACAGCTTTCATTGGGGGTGCGCCTTATATTCCGGTGCACCTTATACACTGGGAAGTATGGTAATTTTAATGCAGTACTGGCATGTGTACAATTAATACCGAACACATTTAGAGAAATGATGTGTTGAATTTACTCACTTTTATTTCATTAGATCTTGACACTGACACCTGGATCCAGATACATTTTCAAATAAATGTAAAATCAATTTAATACATGTAATCTAGATCCAGATGATTTTATTTACTGCAAACAGTTGTCAAAATACATTTCCTTCGATGAACATTTTTCCTCCTGCTGTCAGCTAAAAATGGCATCATACAGACACACGTCTCAGGTAACAACCAATCACGACTCATGTGACGTTGACAAGCTGTTTTGATTACACATGAAAAAATCATCATCGACAAAATATTAACTCTTACTCTTGAAAATTGCAAAATATGTTTTGTGTCCTTTAATTCTTGTTGTGTTTTGAAAATAAGTTTTTCCTCTGACACCTCATAATGTTAAAGGACACCCGACACCATGTTTTTGTTTCCTAACTGACATCGTTTTATAGCATCTAAAATACCCAAAACATGCAGGCTGATACTTTTACTCAAATGCAAAACACCAATAAAAATGACTGAAAGTGTCAAAATGACCTCGGAAATGGCGAGTTTCAGAAGATCCCGCCCCCTTCTCCGTGACGTCACGCCAGGATACTCCAGACACAAAACAATGGCTTCAGAGAGTTCAGATTCGGAGAAGATGCTTTCTTGTTACTCATCCAGCTATAAATATGATTCAAATAGTACTGAAGAGGAAAGCATAAATGTTTGCAATCGATTAAAGAAGTCCTTCCGTATCAATTCGAGCCATCTGGACTCCAATGTAGCTCCCAGAAAATGCACAAGATGGCGCATAAACTCTGTTGGAAATGGGCTGATTTGTCTGCTGAGAATTTGTGTCCATTTTTATGGTGTTACCGCAATTGGTAGTGTTGGTGCGACACACAACGATTCACCATCGCATTATTTATGTGTTTTTCCTTCTAATTTCGCCATCAACACGGATCAACACGATGTTTTCAGACCAAAGTACCCAAAATGCATTGTGTGTCGCTTTCTCGGTCAGTGGCGTTCCTTCCGTTTTGTGACGCCAGGAATCGTCACCAACTCGAAAACCAGACTTCCTGAATATTCAGCGTGAGTCTTAAAACGTAAAATATAGCTATATGCCATGGAATCTTTGTAAAATGCGCTCAGTAGAAGTCATTTTACAAATTATGGACAGCACTTGTCTGGAGGTGTCGGTTGTCCTTTAAGCATCACTTTCCTCTACCCACCGACAGGAGCTGAGGGAGCGCGTGCTAAGGGGAAAGTACCGCGTTCCCTTTTACATGTCCACCGACTGTGAAGGGATCCTTCGTCGATTTCTGGTGCTCAATCCGGCCAAGCGCTGTACCCTTGACGTGAGGATGACTCAACAATAAAACCAAGTTTTGTCCATGTAGCAAACTTACATTTTATGTCTCTACAGCAAGTCATGAAGGACAAGTGGATAAATTCAGGGTACGACGGTGAAGACCTAAAGCCCCATATAGAACCCGTTGAAGACTACAGCGATCCGGCCCGCATTGGTGAGTCTATAGTATATTGGTTGTATGCTGACCGAACATGCTCAATGTTGTCAGAACGCGAGATGATTGACCGTGACCATTTACTGTTTGTGTGATTCAGAGGTAATGGTCGGCATGGGCTTCACCCCCGAAGAAATCAAGGACTCTCTGCTCAATCAGAAATACAATGAGGTCACCGCTACCTACTTACTGCTGGGCCGCAAAGGCGATGTGAGTTATATACATCGACTTGTATTTATCATCTATGTATGTGATGTGGTTTCATTTACGGCATCATTTACATCCCTGCTGCCCTTGGTACCTGCCAAGTGAGATGGTCACAATTCATGTCTACTAATTTCCTACAAGTTCTTAAAGGACAACCGACGTCACTTTTTTGTTTTTTAACTGACACCAGAAAAACGTTTTATAGCATCTAAAATACCCAAAACATGCAGTATGATATTTTTTGTCAAATGCAAAACACCAATAAAAATGACTTAAAGTGTACAAAATCGGCAAAAAATTGAGGTGCGAATTGGGCATTTTCCGAAAGTCCCGCCCCCAGTTCGTGACGTCACGCCAAGACTTCTTGCATTGCTAGTGAATCAAAACAATGGCTTCAGATTCGGAGAATATGCTTTCTTGTTCCACATCCAGTTATGAATATGATTCAAATAGTTCTGAAGAGGAAAGCATACATGTTTGCAATCGATTAAAGAATTTATTTGTGCCATTTTGAGGCAACATTGGGGGTAAATCTCTCAACCAAAAAAAGAGGCACAAAATGGCGACCTCCTGTGGCCACCTCCGCTTCCACAGGCTGATAAATTCCTTATATGGCGCTTGGACGCCCTCTTCTGGCCTTCGGGCGGCTTTTGGGTGCAACACGAGGTCCCCAGACCAAACAAGTACAGTGAAATACATTGACGTGATGGAGGGACCGCTACAATGCGTCTTTTTTTACGGTAAAGGGCAGTCCTTTACTGATGTCACGTACGGACTCGTCACCAACTCAAAAACAAGACTTCCTGACTATTCAGCGCGAGTCTTAAAACGTAAAATATACCTATATGCGGTGGAGTCTTTGTAAAATACGCTCAGTAGAAGTCATTTGAAGCCATTTTACAAATTATGGACACAACTTGTCCGGCCGGAGACGTCGGTTGTCCTTTAATGTCAACTCTCAACAAGTCTTTCAGCTCCTCTTGTTAAAAGCTGTTTTCAACGGGTGGACCAACTTCAAGGTCAACTCTTACTGAGATACTTCAACAGTTCTGATGTTGTCTATTTTATGTATATGTATTTAACTCATTCACTGCCATTCCCAAATTTATTTGGGAATTGAAAAGCATGACGTGAAGCACCATTCCCGATTTTTTTCGTTTTTTTTCTTTCTGGAGGGCGCGTTTGAAGCTTTGGTCAGACCTCTGGCAATGTTTTTCCCTCCGACGAGGGGGCAGCATTTTACTTTTGTACAACTGCCCCCACTTTCAATGCAGATGACTCTAGAGCCAATTAAGCTCAAAATAATCATTTTTTTCTGATGAAAGAAGAGAGTCTAAGGTTTCTTATGCGACATTGAATGTTTATATAGTCCTAAAACGAACTTAATTGGTTCCCAGAAAATGTGTGGAAGGCGAACAGTTTGTCTACCAAACATTTATTTCCCATAAGAAACCATTAAAAATAAACATAATCCATTCCCAGTCCCATAAAACATAATTTTCTACTAAATAAGCCTCAAAACAACACAAAATATACCTTAGTTTATGATAATAAATGTGCTATTGTCTCATCTCATCTCATTTTCCGTACCGCTTATTCCTCATTAGGGTCGCGGGGGTTGCAGGAGCCTATCTCAGCTGTCTTCGGGCACGATTGTATATGCTATTGTATTGTAATTAAATAAATAAACTGTACTATATAATAAAGTCATTTTATTTACCTTTGTGATGGTCGATGTAGTTGCCTCTTGATGATATCCGAGTGAAGTTGCCGCGCTTTCTCGGCGATAATACCTTCACTCACACTGTCCCCTGCTAGCTGCTTTTCATTAATCCAAATCAACAGATGTTTTTCAACCTCTTCTACTGCCTGAGACCGTTCCTAAGACAACACAGAAACACCCTGAGCCACACGTAGCAATGGTCGACTTAGCATACTGGTACTGGGACGCTAAATCACACCTCGTTCGTGTTTCTCAATGATCTCCTTCTTCAATGATCTCCTTCTTCTGTCTCCTGCCTGGCAGTTCAAGGCACCCTTCTCCCGATATAGTCACTCTCTCTCCTCTGGACATGTCCAAACCATCTCAGTCTGTCCTCTCTGACTTTCTCTCCAAAGCCTCTCATATGAGTTGTCCCTCAGATACAGTGACGTGCGGTGAGGTACATGGCTGGTGAGGCACTGACATCATCACAGTCAGATTTACAAACATATGAACTCTACAGAGTAGCTTATTCACCATTTGATTGGCAACAGTTAACGTGTTTTGTTTAGAATGTCATGTCTGCATTCTTTATATAAACTGTAGCAGAGAAGAAATTAAAAAAAAAAAAACTTTATTATCGTGCTACCTTTACTTATAAATGAAGTCCATGCGCCGCTCCTTCTGAAGAAAGGTATCGATACCTTCTTTGTAGAAGCCTTCCTTATCTTTCTTCAGTTTTAAAAGTCTCTCTATTTCTTTCAATTTAGATATGTAATCCTCCATTCTGAAAATAAGGCCAAGCAACACGAAAAAAATGACTGGATGGTTGCACTTAACTTTCTAACTGTTTACTGTAGCTTGCTGTCACTAATTCTATTATTGTGCAGCCCAGGAGTCGCAAGAAGAATCTCTGTAATCACCAGCGCCCCCTGTCATGAGGCAGGAGAACTGTGTGCCTCATCTGTGCAGACAGTTTTGATAAAAATAAAATAAAATAAACACTGTAGTACAGTGTTTATAATGTAAAGTGACTCTACATTATATACACCAGCTAAACTGTAGAAATTTAGTTCATATACTTAAAGTGTTAAAACACTTCAATAGCAATGTGCAGAGGGACAGCAATGAGGTCTCACTGCAGAGCAAGCCAGCACAGTCAGCATAGTCATTGCGCAATCTACGGTGAGGCTCAGCAGGCTGCTGCCTCACCGCTTGTCTCTACTTAGTATTTGAACGGTAAATGTGAAAATTCAGCGAATTTGAGAAAAAATCCAAAAATGGTAAAGTTAAATTGAAAAGAACTTTAAAGTACAAATCACTAAATAAATGTAACTGTTTAATTTATTTTTTCATTTGATATTTCCATGATGACAGATGAGGCACGGCCTCACCTGCCTCCCCTGACTGCACATCACTGCTCAGATATATTAATTCCTGATTCGATCCAACCTGGTCACTCTCAAAGAAAACTTCAACATCTTCAGCTCTGCTACCTCCAGCTCTGCTTCCTGTCTTTTCTTCAGTGACACTGTCTCCAGTCCAAACATACTGGCTGGTCTCACCACCGTTTTATACACTTTTCCTTTCATTCTAGCTGAAACCCTTCTATCACACATCACATCTGACATTTTTCTCCAGCCGTTCCAGCCTGCCTGGACACGCTTATTCACCTCTTTTTCACACCCTCCATTGCTCTGGACAGTTGACCCCAAGTAGTTAAAATCCTCCACCTTCTTTATCTCTTCTCCCTGTAGGAGCTCTCTTGTACTTGGATCCCTCTCATTCACACACACATATTCTGTCTTGCTGCGACTGATCTTCATTCCTCTCCTTTCCACGGCATACCTCCACCTCTTGTTTCTCCCCCACCTGTTGCCTGTTCTCGCTACAGATCATAATGTCACCTGCAAACATCATCGTCCAAGGAGATTCTTGTCTAACATCAGCAGGATTTTTTTAAACACCAAATATTTTTCTGTGTGAAACAAATCTTCATTTTGTGTCCACAATTGGATTGGAGTCTCACAATTGCACACCTGATACATACACAATGTCCAAAACATACAGAGCAAATCCAAAACTCTACCATTTAGAGAGAGAAAAAAACATTATAGTGCTTCCTTGACATATCATTTTTTCTAAAGTGTCACTCATACTTTTTGCATCTGATTTTAGGAGGGCAGCGATGCCCGCACAGCTAGTACATTGTCCTTAGCACGGGTGCGACCCAGTCCTATCACCAACGGAACCAACAAACACTCGTCAACAGCTACTGGCTCCTCTTCCTCTTCCACCTCCTCCTCACACAGTAAGACACAACGCAGTGCCTCCACTTACCACAGGCAGCGACGACACAGCGACTTCTGTGAGTATCTACTCTAAAACTTCTTCTAAAACTTCTGAATGTGTTAATGTTACTATAGTGCAGCAGTGTCAAACTCATTTTTTTGCCGCGGGCTACATTGTTGTTACGGTTTCCTCTCAGTTATGAATTTGGGGAAACCATTACAATGTTTCATCCACTCCACATATTACATACAGAAAGCACAACAAATGAATAAATAACTAGTTTTCAAATCTGAAGAAGCAATCTAATGGCTGTTATTGTGGTTTACAGACAATAATTTGAAATTTTGGTTCGGACTTTAGCAATCACCATGGCACTTGATATGCTTGATTTGCTTTTGCGGGCCGAATAAAATGATGTGGTTGTCCAGATTTGGCCCTCGGGGCTTGACTTTGACACCTATGCATTAGAGTGTGGAATGTAGCTTGTCAGCAAAGCTGGTTCAATTTTCGACTTCCCTTTGATAAGTCCACTGGAAGCTCTCGATGCAGAATATTCCTTATATGAGTCTCTTGTCTGTCTATGCACTGCTGTCCTCCACAACAAAGGCGGACCGTCCATGCCCGTCATGCACCCCAAAAGGAGCCCAACGAGCACGGGCGAGAGGGAGTTGCGAGAGGGACGAATGCCTTCGCGTAAGGCTAGTTGCAGCGTGATGGGAAGCCACAGCCTCCCCCCTTCTAGTCCAATGGTTAGCAGCGCCAACAACCCCAACAAGTCGGAGATACCAGACCGACGTAAAGACATGACTGCCACCACTGTGAGTGTTTTCCTACTCAGTGCGTCAGGGACCGCTAGTATTTATTCATGAACTTTTTTTTCTAACCTGTATCACAATACAGTAATCTTTATTGTGAGTTGGAGGCCCTCTTGTCGTACAGTACACAAGCCACCATAACAAAATAGCGCAAATGCAGTCACTAAGCAAAGTCATGTAGGGATACTGATACAATGACAAATAATGAGGGCATCAAGAATTAATTTCTTATTTATGACTCAGATGCTTTTTCCGACAGCTTTATGGTCGACCGAACTTCCAACTCAATGCCCAACCTTCAGTTTGTGACAATGAAAAGCTCTACTGGGCGTTCTCAGTTCCTAGCGGTCATCACATATATGGTTTTGAGGTTAGGAATGACATGCAATGAACTACCGTATTTGCCACACTATATGGCGCACCAAAAAGCATTACATTCTCTCAAAAGCCGCCGGTGTACCCTATAGTGTAATTTATGCGCCTTATATATGGATCGATAATCTTATTTCTCGGACAGAGTCTTTTAACTCATTCACTGCCATTCTCAAATGTATTCGAGAATTGAAAATATGATGTAGAGCACCATTCCTGAATTTGTTCGGGTTTTGTTTTTTTCTTCTTTGGGCTCCGATAAAGCACTGGCCACGATGGAGCAGTGTTTCCCTTTTTTCATGTTAGTGCTATATTCCAGCTTCAACTGTTGTTAAAGCGCTATATAAACTAATATGTGTGTATTGCATTGTATTTTGGACAGCTGCCCTCATTTCAAGCTCATATAACTCCAGACCCATATAATTTAAGAATTAACTTTTTTTCTGATGAAATAAGAGTCTAAGTTTTCTTACCCTGCATTGAATGTTGATGTAGTCCTAAAACTCAATATTCTGTGGGTCCTGGAATTTAAGTGACAATGACAAAAACCCTGGCAGTGAATGAGTTAAATATTCTGTAAAGCACTTTGTTACAATTGCGGCTATTGTGAAGGTTCTATGTAAATAAAGCTGTTTTGTATTTTATTGTATTCCATTTGCCGTAACTCCATCGAGTGGATACATAACTCAACCGCAGGAAACTATTGTAGCTTTAATTCAATGTGCCTTACAATGCAGTGCTTATATATGAAAATTGTTTTAAAATAGGCCATTCATTGAAATGGGTCATTATACTCCAAAGCGGCTTTAAGTGCGGAAAATACGGCGGTTTTAGCAGCGATAGGAACAGAATCACAAACTAATATTTGCATGGCAACACATCAAAGCTGAAATATGATCTGAGAGAAAAATTAACCCACAACTGACTTCATTTCATTCCAACATGTATGGACATTAACCCTTTCATGCAACCTATAACCTGATAAGATGTCCACTGTAGTATCTAACCACTGTCCCTGAGAACGTTCATGATAGACGACATCATGTTCTGAGATGACTTCTTTGACATCATCACGTGGAAGAGTTTGATATACATTTTTGTGCGGGACCAGTGCAATAAGCGCAACATACATGTCATTATCTTTCATTGTCTTCGGTTTCCATGTGACAAATATTTGTTTGTTTCACTTTTGACAATCAAGAATAACATTCCTGGAAGCGCAATGACACGCCGAAATACATACGTGTGCACGGATCGCTCAGGGGCTGACAGGCACTCTCTCTTGCAGAATGGGAAAGACAACAGGTACTGCTCTGTTTTTGTTGTGGTTAGTTGTTTTTTTCTTTGTTTTGTTTTGTTTTTCTTACAAACATAAACTCACAGACTGAGTATGCTGAAATGCGATTTGGTTTAATTTTAACATCTTTTTTTTAGCTAGATGTCCTGTTTTGGGTCTGGGAACATTTTGGGTTGACAGGACGTAAACACAGTGATGCCTCGGCTTATGAACGCTTTAGCTCACAAACTTTTTGCCTTACGAACATTAAATTTTGCGAGACTATAATCTTGGCATACAAACTAGTTTTCGGTGGACGAACCAAACCACACAGCGCCACGGTGGCTGGCGCACTAGTTTTCGTCAAATGAACACCAAACCACATGGTTGAACAGCACCACGGTGGTTGGCAGACTAGTTTTGCACACCCCGTTTGAGTGCAGACATAGTTTGCTATCGAGTGGAGTACTTTTGCTATTATGGAACCAAAAAGACCCCACCACAGGCTAGTGTTAAGCCAAAGAGGACACAAAAGAAAATTACGGTCGAGCAGAAGGAGATCATCGAAAAACACAAACGAGGTGTGCGTTTGTGACTTAGCGTCCCAGTACCAGTATGCTAAGTCGAGCTACGTGTGGCTAAGGGTGTTTTTGTGTTGTCTAAGCAACGGTCTCAGGCAATAGAAGAGATTGAAAAGCCTCTGTTGATTTGGATTAACGAAAAGCAGATAGCAGGGGACCGTGTGAGTGAGGGTATTATCGCCGAGAAAGCACGGCAACTTCACTCGGATATCATCAATTGAGGCAACTACATCAATGACCATCTTTAAGCTAAATAAAACGACTTTATTATACTGTACAGTTTAATTATTTAATTACAATAAATAGCACATTTATTATGCATAAAATAAGGTATATTTTGTGTAGTTTTAAGGCTTATTTAGTAGAAAATTATGTGTTATGGCAGGGGTCGGGAACCTATGGCTCGTGAGCCATATATGGCTCTTTTGATGATTGCATATGGCTCGCCGATAAAACTAAATACATATTTTTGTTTTTTCGCCGTTCATTTCCCGTTGGGGCTGCAGTTGGCAGAAAGCGCAGTTTTGATTGGATGTCACTGACCTAGGTTGGCCGAAAGCGCCATTTTGATTGGATGATAGTGGCCGTCATGTTGAAACAGGTAAACGCCCCGTTAAATGAGCCCAACTAATGCACTTCAGCGTTAATGCACCGGAGCATTAGAGGAGAGAAAATGTTCTGATTCTAATTTGCAATGATACAATACCATCGATGAAACAGTCGAATGTCAGTGACATTTTAACAAGCCCCATGTTAACGTTAGCTTCAACATACTTCTGCGAGAAGTAGATTGCAGATAGCAAGTGTGGAAGTTTATGAGCCGTGTGCAGGCTAGCTAGCAGTAACAGGCAAATTGAATTTCATTCCGATCGTTTGCCTGGATTTTTACCAATCACGAGGAACGGAAAACCATTCATGTTAACGGTGAGTACTATCACAAAGTCATTTTAAATAATACATTCTGATATTTTGTTGAAAAGTGGCCGCGCGTGTGTGTGTGTATGTGCGCACGCGAGCGTTTGTATGTGCGCGCGCGTGCGTGTGGCTCTCACTGAAAAACATTTCTAAATATTTTACTTTTATGGCTCTCTTAGTCAAAAAGGTTCCCGACCCCTGTTTTATGGGGATTATTCTCATTTTTAATGGTTTCCTATGGGAATCAGCCAGTGTCTTCTTGTGCCGGTCTCAAGCCCGGATAAATACAGATGGTTGTGTCAGGAAGGGCATCCGAGGTAAAAGTTTGGCCAAAACAAACATGCGAATCAAACCTCTGAGGATGGAGGACACTGATTGGCTGTGGTGACCCCTTGAAGGGAAAAGCCGAAAGGAAAAGAAGAAGATTATACATAAAATAAAGTATATTTTGTGTAGTTTTAAGGCATATGTAGTAGAAAATTAGGTTTTATGGAGACCTGGAAACGGATTATTCTCATTTTTAAGTTTTTCCTATGGGAAATTAATTTTTGGCAGACAAACTTTTCGCCTTACGCACACTTTCTGAGAACCAATTAAGTTTGTAGGCTGAGGTATCACTGTAGTAGCATTTAATGCAAAATGTATAAATCAAAGTCAAAATATGTTTAACTGTTCAACTCTTCAATGATTCAAATAAGCTGTTGATCGGCCTTGAAAATGCGTTTGTTTGACCTAATGTTTCTGTTTGGTGAATGCAGCTCTTTGGGCCACCGCATGCCTGCGGCTTCTCCCTCTACACTCAGCATTTCCGGGGCTGGAGCGGCATCTTCCTCATCTTCGGACCGTTGCCGTTTGACCCGAGGATCCACAATCCGCAGCACCTTCCACGGGGGACAGCTGAGGGATCGTGGGCCTCCGATTTATTCTGCCCCGCCCACTTCACCCACGCTGTCCCACCATGATGCCAGCCCTTTGCCACATGCTCGCACCAGGGCTACCTCCAATCTCTTCACCAAACTGACCTCCAAACTCACTCGCAGGTAACTTGTATGGTTTCCACATCTTTCAATTCCTTGTACAGTAAAGTCTCGTTATATCGATATTCAAGGGAGTCCGAAAAAATATCGATATAACCGGGACTATCGATATATCCGACCCTGTTTGCATGTAATTTTCTCCGTGCGTGCATAGAAATAGTATCGATATAACCGGGACTATCGATATATCCGATATCGATATAACGAGACTTTACTGTATTTGGAAATAATCTGCAAATAATGACTACGCTCTAGTATTGAGTTGGAAATGTGTATGCATGTCATAAAAGCAAGATTCTAATATTTGCTTCAGAGATGGTTAATTGAAATGCTCGAGGGAGCCACAAGTTTTCATTATAGGACAATGCACTTTCTAACCAGATATACAGTGATACCTCGGTTTACGAACCCCTTGGCTTACAAACTTTTCGGTTTACGAACGTAGAATTTATGAAAAATTTACCTTTTTTTCGGGATACACACGGAGCTGCTACACTGAGTGATGTGTCGTTCGCGAACGAGCCCGTTCTCCTAACAAGAAAATAGCAGCCGGCTCGTTTTTGTCCTCTATTCCCCGCCCCCAGTCTTCGGTTAAAGCCACATGATTGGTCAAGAACGCAGCAGTGAGGGCAGGTGGTTTAAACATTAAAGAGACAGGCAGAAGACAGAGAGAGAGAGTGGGAAAATGGATGCAAAACAGTGAAATTTGGACTCGTTTCAACTATGATAGTTCGAAGGCAGAGTGTAGACTGCAAGGTTAAAATTACCATCAATCAGGCTCCACAAATAACCCGCACAAGCCAACTGTACACTTGATGCTAAAAGCTATAAACCCAGCTAAACACAACACGATTGATGCTTTTAGCCCACTTTGATTCTTACCATACAGCTTTGAAAGCAAGACTTCATTATCCTCCATAGCATTTTGATAGCAGATCTTAAACTGGTAAACACCAACATTTTTATTTGCTACATCTGTCCAATCTGTAGCTACTTTTACCATTTTGAAAAATAACTTTAAATTAAACACAGGCTTGAAGTATCTATTTACACCCTGTTTTTAAACCTGGAAGGTTGTCCTGGTCAGTGCTTTGAATTATTTCAGGTTTTCAATTTCATCAAATTCAACGTTTTTATTTCTGTCACTGTGGTTTTAAAGGACAACTGACACCTTTTTTTTTGTTTCATAACTGACATCAGAAAAACGTTATATAGCATCTAAAATACACATAACACGCAGGCTGATATTTTTAGCCAAATGCAAAACACCAATAAAAATGAGTTAGTGTCCCAAAACTGCTTCAAAATGACCTCGGAGATGGCGAGTTTCAGAAGGTCCCGCCCCATTGTTCGTGACGTCACACCAGGACGTCCTGCCTTGCTCTAGAATCAAAACAATGGCTTCAGATTCGGAGAAGATGCTTTCTTGTTACTCATCCAGTAATGAATATGATTCAAATACAGTAAAGTCTCGTTATATCGATATTCAAGGGAGTCCGAAAAAATATCGATATAACCGGGACTATCGATATATCCGACCCTGTTTGCATGTAATTTTCTCCGTGCGTGCATAGAAATAGTATCGATATAACCGGGACTATCGATATATCCGATATCGATATAACGAGACTTTACTGTAGTTCTGAAGAGGAAAGCACAAATGTTTGCAATCGATTAAAGAAGTCCTCCCGTATCAATTCGAGCCGTCAGGACTCCAATGTGGCGTCCCAGAAAATGCACAAGATGGCGCCCAAGCTTCGTTGGAAATGGGCTGATTTGTCTGCTGGGAATTTGTGTCAAATAGTATCAAATAATAGTCTTGGTGCAACACACAACGATTAACCATCGCATTATGTCGATGAGAAGGTTTCTTCAGCCGTCATCTGTACAAAAGTGAAGGTTTCGGACGTTTCGCCTCCTATCCAAGAGACTTCGTCAGCGAACTAAAGTCTGACTGGTCGTATCGGCCCCATTTATATATCCCTAATGTCCAGACCTGGTGGCGCCGGACACAGCTATGATAGGTCCCTACTCTCAGGTTGGGGGGGGCGCGGGACCCCCCCCTGTGGCCCCACTGATTGTTCCTACATTCCTGACTAACGATTGGCCTATTACACCCACTCCCCCCGGTATCACCTCATCAGCATAACGACCCTCATCAGCATTGCGAAAGTTGCCTAACCTGTTTTGCCTGAGCAGGCTATTGTATGAACGATCCAAATTGAACCTCACACCACCCGACCGGTTTAATGAAGGATTTTGTTGTTTTATAAGAATCGCCTCTTTTACCCCCCTTTCAAACCATCTATGTTCTTTCGCTAAGATTTTAACCTCATTGTCGTCAAATGAGTGGTTAGTAGCTTTTAGGTGCAAATGTACTGCCGATTGAGGCCCACTAGTATTATCCCTGCGATGTTGATAAAGTCTTTTTTTGAGAATTTGTTGAGTCTCCCCAATGTACTGCTCTTTACAATTTTCATTCTTACAATGTATGGAATAAACTACATTACTTTGTTTTTCATTTGGTAGCCTATCTTTTGGATGCACTAATTTTTGCCTTAACGTGTTTATCGGTTTGAAATAAGTAGGAATTTTATGCTGCCAAAGGACTCTTTGTAATTTTTCAGAAACTCCTGCAATGTACGGTACTGCTACTCCTCTCCTTTTAGAATCTTGAGAATTATTGGTTTCGTTCGCTATTCTTTCTTTCTGACATTTGTTGAATGACCACTGAGGGTACCCACAGTTAGTGAGTGCTCTCCTGATATGTTTTGACTGTACGACTGAGAGCTTACACAGACATCGCATTATGTGTTTTCCTTCTAATTTCGCCATCAACGCGGATCAACATGAAGTTTTCAGACCAAACAAAGTACCCAAAATGCATTGTGTGTCACTTTCTCGGTCAGGGGCGTCCCTGACGTGAGTCTTAAAACGTGAAATATAGCTATATGCGATGGAATCTTTGTAAAATATGCTCAGTAGAAGTCATTTGAAGCCATTTTACAAATTATGGACACAACTTTTCCGGAGACGTCGGTTGTCCTTTAAATTGAATAATGTGCATTGTCCCAGTGAAATGAATACATATAAGAAGGAGAAAATCCTCCAAAACCATAAAACGGTGAAACTAACTTTCTTCAATTCAACTTGAGTTCAACCCAGCTGGGATCCACACGTATGAGACTGTTTACTCATATTAGAATTTTTGCAAGTCTGTCTGTGGCCCCAGATTATCCTCCGTCCTCCCATCTCTCTTGTCGTCATAATCGCACATGACTAATCTAATCAAACCACAGCTTTATCCTTAGCACTCACTCAATACCTGTGTCCCACTCTCCTCTACCACTCGGTCTCCCGCGATTCAATTATCTCTCTTGTATGTCTTGAACTCCCCTTCCCCCTCCCTTCACCGCTCTTGCCCTATATTCCCTCTTTTCTCTGGCATTGTTTCTTAATCTGCTTTTCTACCATCATGGCATCAGGGTCAACCTTGACCCGTCCAAGCGACAGGGCTCAAACAAATCAGTGTCGGGTTGCACTCTTCCACAAGGATCAAAAACCGTTAGTAAGTTCCCGTGTGTCTTGCTTCTTCCTTGTGTGCCTGCGCTGCTTCATTGTCTGCCTGGTCACATGGGAGTTACGTCAGTCCATGAATGCCTTGACTGATTTATCTGTCTGGCTCTATCTGTTAATTGTTACTTTGCATGATTTTTGTTCCAACTGTGATCTTCATTTTATGCTTTGTCCTACATTAGGTTTGAAGCATGACTTTGCACTGAGCAAGAAAGCCTGATTTGCCTTTATTATTTGTTATTCACAGGATTGTTATAATTCACAATTGAGACAATGTCATTGTGTCGTACCTCTTCCTCCATCCATGTATGCTGATATACTCTGGTTACATTGAAGACACTACAGACATTTTCATAACGTAAAAAGTGATATTATAGAACAAAAAGCAAAAAGAGACAGCTAGCTAGTCAACATCTGTAGAATGACAAATTAAGGTCTGATGATGTCGTGCCCTTCCTTATATGAAGTGGCTGTAACAGGAAGTGAGACAGATATTTAATAAGGAATGTTTGTTTATATCCCTTCTTTTATCAATTACTGTATTTATTCGAGTATAATGTGCAAAATTTTCTACCTAAAAAAGAACTCAAAGTTTGGGGGCGCGTTATAAAGGAGGCCTGGGAAAAACAAATCTCATTTATATTTCATGCTGTATCCCTTCCAGGAGGGGGCAGCATTTCCATGGCTATTCTCCATAATCTCTGTAGATAAGGTTCAGTTTTGATTCTCGGAAAGAACCGGACCACGCGCATTCCCCTTTTTTTTGTTTGTTTCTTGGTTACCATTTCTTTAGCTACGCTTCAGCTTCATTTTCTTTCCTCGCATCGCCCACACTGAAACGTGAGTTAAGCATTGCTGTTTTGCACATTTACCAATATCCAGAGTTTCGATTAAGTGTTCTTCATATTTTAATTGATATAATGATAGCTGAGAAAAAGTGAAACACAATTTTATACCGATTTTTAATTGAAAATTAGGGGTACGCTTTATACACGTGTGCGCCTTATACTCGAATAAAGACGGTAGGCACTCCCAATCTCCCAGTGCAGAGGTCCAGGCTTCCATTGTCCTTCCTGAGTGGAGTGTCATGTTCTACCCATACTTAGGCATGTTTTTTTCTGGGTACTCCAGTTTCCGCCCACATTACTAAAACACGCACAATGCAAGAATGCAACACGCTAAATTGTCCCGCGGTGCGACTGTGAGTGCATATTGTATGTTTGCCTCAAGATTGGCTAACAACCAGTTCAGTGTGTACCCCTCCTGCTGTCCAAAGACAGCTCAAAGAGGCTCCAACATGCCAACGATCCTCTTGAGGATAAGTAGATGAGAAAATAGCCGGATAGATCAATGAAAAATATACCATATTTTCCGGTGTATAAGCAGTGTCTGAAACTCGTGGCAAAACGTTAGCGGACATCCGGGCAGACAACTCAGAAAAGTTGCCTGCCCCATTTTTCACAACTTGAAACACAATATGGCTGGCAACCAATTCAGGGTGTCCCCCGCCTCATGCCCGAAGACAGCTGAGATAGGCTCCAGCCCCCCCTGCGACCTTAATGAGGACTAAGCGGTACGGAAAATGGATGGATGGATGAATAAAACAAACGTTAGATTTGAAAAAAAAATCATTTTTCTTTCTTGAAGACGTTGTTGGCCACCCGGGCTTTATGGGTAGTGGACACTCTTTTCTGTCCATTGATTTCTTCTGAATCAAGGTTCCACTGTATCCAAACCGACCTGTGTACACTTAGGGGACCGGTACATGGCTACATACTTCTTTTCTTGTCCAGCTTTGTGTACACCACGGGTGCCCAAGTCCAGGTCCTGAAGAGCCTGTTTTAGCATGTCCCCTTCCAGCTCCAATTGAACTGATTTAAATGATCAGTATTGTTTTTCCTGATCATCTGAGTCTATTGTGTTTATGGATGGAAATGTGTAAAAGAAGCTGTATAGGGGATCTCAAGGGCCGGACTTGTACGCATTTGTTGTCCACATAACAAAGGCATAAAAAAAGAAAGAAGTATGTAGGTCATGTCACCTGTGCAAATAGAGTGGAGCTGCACAACACGTATGTCTCTTCTGTGCAGTTCTCATGGCTGATTAAGTCAGTTCATTGATCGCGATGACAGTTTTGCTTTCCAGCAGCTGCACTGTGAACGACCTCTGCATACGTTATGTGCTCAATGTTGCCAGGGAGTTTTCATTATCAATTTGTGGTTAATGGGTTGAAACTCATTAAATGTTTATTTCATGTGTTCCAGTAATGTGCAACTGTTGCATTTTAAAGAGGAATCAATGCATGCTTTAAATTAAAGTGAGCTAGCTGGTAAGGTTACATACGGCCTGCTTGCTGTTAACGCTTGCATGTTCTGAGCCTCATCTCATCTCACTGGCCAGTGTTTGGTGGCTGTTGACTGCTATGGATTGCCTTTTACATAGTATATCTGTCTTCCAGGGTCACAAATGAATCTGAGGGAATCAGGAGATTTGCGGTCACAAGGTCAGTGCCCTTCGCGAATGTATTCGGGAATTGAAATATGACGTCGAGCACCATTCCCGAATTAGTTTGGGTTTCGTTTTTTTTTCTTGCTTGGGTGCCAATAAAGTCTATTAGCGATCTGGCTGGCTGGGTATCTGTCTGTCTGTCTGCCTGTCTCTCTCTCTCTCTCTCTCTCTCTCTCTCTCTCTCTCTCTCTCTCTCTCTCTCTCTCTCTCTCTCTCTCTCTCTGTCTATCTATCTATCTACGCACAGTGATACCTCAGTTTACGAACCCCATGGCTTACGAACTTTTCGGTTTACGAATGTAAAATTAATGAAAATTTTACCTTGGCATACAAACTATTTTTCGGGAGACACACGAAGCTGCAACAATGAGCGATGTGTCGTTCGCGAACGAGCCCGTCCTCCTCATAAGAAAATGGTGGCCAACTGTTTTGTCCTCTATCACCCCCCCCCCCCCCCCCCCCCCCCCGTCTTTGGTTAAAGCCACATTATTGGTCAAGAACGCAGCAGTGAGGGGCAGGGGGTTACAGACAGAGAGAGAGTGGGTGAGGCCGTTCTCCCAAAAACAAAATGCCGTCTTCGGTTAAAGCCGCGTGATTGGTCAAGACCGCGGCAGTGAGGGCGGGGGTTAAACATTAAAAGACAGGCAGTCGACAGAGAGAGAGTGGGAAAACACACACACACACAAGAAAGGGAGACGACAGAGCTTGAAACAAAAAAAACAATAGTGAAAAAACACAAAAGTGAAATGGTGAGAAAATGGGTATAAAACAGTGAAATTTGGACTCATTTCAACTTTGATATTTCAAAAGCAAAGTGTACACTGGAAGGTTAAAATATCCCATCAATCAGTCTCCACAAATAACCCGCACAAGCCATCTGTACACTTGATGCAAAAAGCTATCAACCCAGCTAAACAGAACACAATTGTAAAATTATCACAGAGAAAGCACCTCCAAGGGAACACTCTGTCTGGGAACCAATTAAGTTCGTAAGCCAAGGTATCACTGTATTCGCTATCTTGCTGGCTAGCTATCTCGCTATCTATCTATTAGCTATCTAGCTGGCAAGCTATCTACGCATTAGCTGGCTCGCTACCTAGCTATCTATCTATCAGCTATCCAGCTGGCTAGCTATCTATTAGCGGGTTGAGTGAATGCTGGCGCGTATGGCTGCCGCTGCTCACCCACAGAAAAACATCCTGTGACTGTAAAGTGACCTTGAGAGTTTTGTACGGCGCTTATAAATGAAATTTATTATTATTATTATTATTATTATTATTATTATGATCACATCTCATAGTCTTATTTCCTGTTTTAAATTATAATCCAAGCAATCACTGTGTCTACCTTTTCAGTTGCCATCTACCTGGGTATCAAAAAGCGTCCGAGCCCAGGGCCGTCGGACGTGGCTGGAATCTGAGAAGCAGTGGCCGGCGGGACCCTGCGGAGGTTGTACTGGCTCTGCGGGAGGCAGCACTCGGATGTGGCTGCCAGGTACTCCATGCCGGCCCCTTTCTGCTCTCCTGCACCCATGGCGTGGCAGGGGGCCGTGTGGCTTTTGAGGCAGAGGTGTGCCATCTTTCCACGGGCTCCTCCGGGACTTCAAATGGGGTGCGCTACACACGACTCTGTGGGGCACCATTAGCTTTTCGGGACATTGCCACCCAAATATCAAAGGATCTTGAACTCTGAATGGAGGGTGGGCTTTGACAACAGGTGCGGGGACGGGTCAGTGTGTGTGCGAGTGGTCGAAATGGTGTTGAGGTGTGAAATGGGAAGGGAGTTCGGACGATTTTAAAATAATATAACTTTTCTCCCCTGCTTGTTCACAACTTCCCCACATATAGACACGCACACATGCACACACACTTGACCCTTACAAAGACGCGCGCACGAAGGCAACAACTCCAAGCCACCTCCTCTCACTCTCCTTCCATCCGGTCACACCACAAAAGCTCAGCACTACTCGCTGAGAAACTTCAACCACTGGACCTGGATCTGACTGAATCTAGTTCAATATTTTTTACTACTACTCTAGCCATAATTCTAATATTTTTTTTATTTATTACTGGAATGGTTGTTTTGAATTCACCATTATTTTTACTAGTGCAGAAAAAGACATGGTTAATTGTGTTTCACTAACAAGTTCATCCTTTTTTGAAATATTCAATCTTTTCATCTTGACGTACGCTATAACATTTTTCATACACTTTCCGGTCGTAACATATGGAGATGGGTTGGCTCTGTGCCAGACAAGCAATGAAGTTGCGTTGCTTTGATTAGTCTACATCACTAGTGTACAAACGACACTGACAACTGCACCGGATTAAGGTCAGTGGGTGCAGGGTTGGCCAGTCAGAAAGTGACTAACACGAATGAATCTGTGACATCTTCAGCTTAACAAGGTATTGGGTTTTAGGCTTCTTAACACATTTGCGGGTGCCACGTGAGCAGAAAAATACTTTTGAGTGCCAGTAGAGAGGACACGGATGAGGTCATTCAACTCCAAGGGAAATGTATGATAAAGATTTTCACATCCAGTAGTTACGCTCAAGTATATTTATTTTCTTACCAAATTTGGACTGATTTTTTTTTTTTTTGTGAATTGTTCCTATGATGGAAACGTGCTGAAGCTTATCACAGCTGGATTTGTGCAAGGATTCCCTGAACCGGTCGCAAGTCAATCACAGGGCAAAATACACACGACACGATAGCCAGATGCTAACTGCTTTGAGGACTCTACAGAGCACCGAATAATGACGATACAGTAAAAAAAAAAATGGTGGCTTGAATTTACTTTTATTTAGCGAAGTAATTGCGCAAAGTAAAATCATCTGCATACAGATGCATTTTTAAAGTAAATGATACAACGATGCAAATTTCCCCATTGCGGGACGAATAAAGGTATTCTGATTCTGATTCTGATTCTGATTCTGAACGATGAAAAGGTTTCTTCAGCCGTCATCTGTACTTCTTTGAAGGTGTCGGACGTTTCGCTTCTTATCCAAGAAACTTCGGCATCAAACTAAAGTCTTACTGGGAGTTTAGGCCATATATATATATATATATCCCTACTGTCCAGACATTGCAGGAGTTTCTGAAAAACTACAAAGAGTCCTTTGGCAACACAAAATTCCTACTTATTTCAAACCGATAAACACGTTCAGGCAAAAATTAGTGCATCCAAAAGATAGACTGCCAAATGAAAAACAAAGTAATGTAGTTTATTCAAGACATTGTAAGAATGAAAATTGTAAAGAGCAGTACATTGGGGAGACTAAACAAATTCTCAAAAAAAGACTTTATCAATATCACAGGGATAACACTAGTGGGCCTCAATCGACAGTACATATGCACCTAAAAGCAGTGGCGTGCGGTGAGGTTCATGGCTGGTGAGGCACTGACGTCATCAGTCAGATTTACAAACATATGAACTCTACAGAGTATCTTATTCACCATTTGATTGGCAACAGTTAACGTGTTTTGTTTATAATGTCACTATCAGCATTCTTTATATATACAAACTAGCGTAGAAAAACATATTATCGCGTTACCTTTACTTGTAAATGAAGTCCATGCGCCGCTCCTTCTGAAGAAAGGCATCGATAATTTCTTTGTAGAAGCCTTCCTTATCCTTCTTCAGTTTTAAAAGTCTCTCTGTCTCAATGGAGATCACTGCCAGTGAAGAAAGTCGTCCTTGATCAGTCCTGTTCTGACTGGATGTTTTCAGTCTTTTCAGTGCTGAGAATGACAATCTCATCTACTTCTACAGCAACAAATGGGGCTGCACCGATCTCCTTTTTAATGTCATTTCTAATGATATCACCAACTGCTTCAATTAAATCGTTCTGTATTCTGTCTCACAGGCTAGAAAATACAGTGGATGTCCCAAAATGACTCGCTAGCCTGTCATCTTTCTCAGCGAAAGCATGTAATAGTTCAACATAGTTGCCACGATTAGCAGAGCCTTTACTTTCATCATTTCCACGAAATGCCAGCTGTTGTTCGGCAAGGAAGCAGGTGGCATTGATGAGATCTTTTAAAATCTCCCAGTTCTCCTTTACCTTAGCATTGTGGATGCTGATGTTGAGTCTTCGCTCATTTTTTATGAGGCTCCGTTGTAAATTTTTCAGGTCGCAATATCCCATTTGAGTCCAGACATTGTCACAAGTTGAGAACAGAAGGCAGGAAAAGCAGAAAAGGCGGTTTTTTGCTGGACATCCGCACAGCCAGCTTTTTCGTGTGTACCAGTCCGCCTGAAAAGAGCGAGTATTGTGTCCCGTTGTCTGAAGCAAACCTTTTAGCTCCGGTGTTGGTCTTCCTTTAATTATTACCTCCTGCTTCGATTGAAAGTCCAGTTTAGAAAATTCTTTCAATTTAGATATGTAATCCTCCATTCTGAAAATGAGGCCAAGCAACACGAAAAAATGACTGCAGGGTTGCACTTTACTTGCAAACTGTTTCCTGCAGCTTGCTGTCCCTAATTCTATTATTCTGCAGCCGTGGAGTCACAAGTATCTCTGGAATCACAAGCGCCCCCTGTCATGAGGCGGGAGAATTGTGTGCCTCACCTACGCACAGAGTTTTGATAAAAATAAAACAAAATAAACACTGGAGTACAGTGTTTATAATGTACAATGACTCTACATTATATACACCAGCTAAACTGTCGAAATTTAGTTCATATACTAAACGTGTTTGAACGCTTTAATAGCGATATGCAGAAGGACAACAATGCGGTCTCACTGCAGAGCAAGCCAGCACAGTCTGCATAGTCATTGCGCAATCTATGGTGAGGCTCAGCCGGCTGCTGCCTCACCGCTCGTCTCTACTTAGTATTTGAACGGTAAATGTGAAAATTCAGCGATTTTGAAAACAATCCAAAAACGGTGAAGTTAAATGGACAAGAACTTTAAACTACAAATCACTAAATACTGTTTCATTTATTTTTTCATTTGATATTTCCATGACAGGTTTCCATGATGACAGGTGAGGCACTGCCTCACCTGCCTCCCATGACTGCACGTCACTGCCTAAAAGCTAGCAACCACTCATTTGACGACAACAAGGTTAAAATCTTAGCGAAAGAACAGATGGTTTGAAAGGGGAGTAAAAGAAGCGATTTTCATAAAACTAAATCTTCATTAAACCGGTTTGGTGGGGTGAGGTTCAATTTGGATCATTCGTACAACAGCCTGCTTAGGCAACATAGGATTAGTAATACTGATGAGGTGACACCGGTCGAAGTGGGGCAATCAGGCCAGTCGTTAGTCAGAAGAATAGGAACAATCAGTGGAGCTGCAGGGAGTAGTCCTCTGCTCCCCCCAACCTGAGAACAGGGACCTATCATAGCAGAGTCCGGCACCGCCATGTCTGGACAGTAGGGGGATATATATATATATATATATATATATATATATATATATATATGCTGACGAAGTTTCTTGGATAAGAAGCGAAACGTCCGACACCTTCAAAGAAGTACAGTGACGGCTGAAGAAACCTTTTTATTGATGGACCACTCCTGTACGCCTGAGAGCTTACACAGACGTAAATGATACAACTGCTTAAAAATATGTACTATGACTGGATCCATATGATTGTATAGCGTGAAGCCATTTGACCAAATACAACTGAATACCCGTAAATTCACCATCCCATTTTTTCTATGTATGAAATTAAAAAAAACTGTTAAAGGAAGAGCAGCAAGGTGAATTTCTTTCAAACCAGCCTCCCTGCACAGGATGAGTGACAGCTTTTGTGCTGTGTCACCTGAGTTGAATTACCGTATTTTCCGATGTATAAACCGCTCCGGATTATAAGGCGCACCCCAATGAATAATTATAAATTTCATTTATAAGCGCCTTTCAAAATTCTCAAGGTCATTTTACAGTCACAGGATAAGTTTTTCTATGGGTGAGCAGCAGCACCCACACGCGCCAGTGTTCACTGAACCCGGAAGTAACTCAAATAGATAAAAAGCTAGCTAGCTAAGAAATAATAATAATAATAATAACAATAATAATAATAACAATAATAATAATAATAATAATAATAATAATAACAAATTTCATTTACAAGCGCTCTTCAAAACTCTCAAGTCACTTCACAGTCACAGGACAAGTTAGATAGCCAGCTAGAAAGCTAGCTAGCTGGATAGCTGATCAAAAAGTTGCTTTCCAGTCGTGTTTGGCTGAATGGCAAACTCCAGCTCGGCATCCATGGTGGTCACACGAACGTTAATCGGTGTCGGCATTGTTGCTTCTGAATGGTGTGTTTTTTAAACGTACTCCATATATAAGGCACACTGGACTCTAAGGCGCACCTTCAATGAATAACATGTTTTAAACAGTTTTCCACATATAACGCACACCACATTATAAGGCGCTGCAGTAATGGCTGGAGTTACGTTTTACACAGTATATCTCAGCATGGACTGCACAATACTTCTACAAGGGGAAACGGAGTCGGTGGCTACATGACAGTCGTTGCGAGACCTGTTGTGGATCAATATTAGTCCACACATAAGGTGCATTGATGAAAATGTTTCTTCAGCCGTCATCTGTACTTCTTTGAAGGTGTCGGACGTTTTGCTTCTTATCCAAGAAACTTCGTCAGCAAACTAAAGTCTTACTGGTAGTTTAGGCCCTATAGCATTATCCCTGCGATGTTGATAAAGTCTTTTTTTGAGAATTTGTTTAGTCTCCCCAATGTACTGCTCTTTCCAATTTTCATTCTTACAATGTATTGAATAACCGACATTACTTTGTTTTTCATTTGTCAGTCTATCTTTTGGATGCACCAATTTTTGCCTTGAAGTGAATTTTGAGTTGCCAATGGAATCTAGTTTTTCAGAAACTCCTGCAATGTAAGGTACTGCTACTCCTCTCCTTTTTGTATTTTCTGAAAAATACAAAAAGTAGCAGTACCTTACATTGCAGGAGTTTCTGAAAAACTACAGAGTCCTTTTCATCGATGGACTACTCCTGTACAACTGAGAGCTTACATAGACATAAGGTGCATTGTCATCTTATAGGGCGCATTGTCATCTTTTAAAGAAAATGAAGGCTTTTGGGTGCACCTTATACATTGGAAAATACGGTAATAGTCAAATGGCCAAATTGGTTGTCATATTGTATTTTAACATTTATAAATTGCACTTTAAATGGGATTTGAAAATATAAGGATTCACATGATTGATAAATAAAAGTAGTAATAAATCCATGATTTAATTTTAAACTAATTTACAGTGATAGCTTCAGTTTTTGACTGTTTTAGAAAGTAAAAATTTGCATGATACATTTCTTTTACTACGCAAACCAGTACAATCCCTGCAGAACGATGAAAATAAATTTTGAAAGCTTAAAAAAAGCAAATATCTTTCTACTTTCTCTTTCCGACCTTTTCAATAAATCCATTATCAGTTTAATACATCTAAAAATTGCCCAGGTTTTTAAAAAATACATACAGTAGTTTAACCGTACGTGAAACCGATTGAAAAAGTTTGCGAATTGCTAGGTTTGGCATTCATGTGCTCGTTTCAAGCATCCGAATTATTCGATCTGTCCGGGTGTGTAAGACTGAACCCTTTACCTTTTATTCTTCAAAAGCATTGCACCAAAAGAGCAATTTCGACAGATACTTGAGCAAATCTGTCCAAACCTGCCATGGGCAGCTGAAGATGTGGCAAGTATGATTGCCCTCGAGTACAGAACTGTTTTTCCATTGCAACTGGTTTACTTTCAGTGCGTTGCAGCAGTTGTGCTCCACCCTACGCCATGCGGGGTTACCACTATCTCGACGACCTAAAAGGAAAACAAAAAGTGGATGAGCCAAGTAGCAAAACCCATCGGAGTCTATGGAAAAATCACACTCCACCCTCTTCTTCTTGTTGTGGCACAATATATAAACTTGTCTGTCCATTCTTGATGACTGTGGGCTGTTGCATATAATAGGGGGAGTACTTCCTTGAAAGGCACGATGGAGGCGGTATGGACTTTTTTTTCTTGTTAGTCCAGTTGCCTTTAAAGTGAACTACCCGAGCGCCTTCGCACAGTATATTTAAATGTACAAAAAGGAAGAGGCAGAACCAGCCGTGACTGTTTTCTGTTCTTATTCCCTGTTTTTAGTGAATAATGTACTGTGATATTTACGTAGGCTGCAGAGATCATGTTTGGCTGCTGATTTACTGTTAATACTCTTTCTCAATTGTGGCTTTTCTCATGGTGACCTCTCCACCCCCACTCCCATCCCCCAAACTAACACCCATTATCATCCCTCATGTCCATTTCCTTTTCATACCAAATCAGCAACTCCATGAAACAGGGATGCCAACTTCAACCAACTACCACTTTCAAGTTCAATCATTCCAAGAAACATGTTTTTATTTTTTCTCAGCCTCGAGACCCTGTTTTTTTATCAATTGTACTGGGAGCCGTTTTACATCATGTTAGAGACCAATGTATGACATCTTTTCATTGTTGATTGGTGTGTACGCTTTTTTGGTCGGGGAGGAGGACGACTGGGTTTGACCTGACCTCCTCTTTTGGGTGAAAAGCAATGTGGACCCCAGGGGGTCTGTCCCTGTCCTCTGCCTGGACGTTAACTCGTTGTGGTATATATTTGCATGAGGTAATATCGACCTCAGTGCACTTTGCTTTGACTTGAATCAGCTCCTTCCAGTGGACCTTTCTGGGACAACCCCAACTCGCCACTGGAAGGCGCCAATGTCTTAAATGTGAAACAACTTCAATTTGTGGATATTTGCACAGGTACTTACTTTATTTTTTAGAATAATATCATGAAAACAGGATTTATATCAGTCAATTGTTGACTGTATATACAATTTATGAAAATACTATATATCTTATAGCTCAAGGTTTATTTATAGCTAGAGCAAGAGATTGTCAATCAAATTTTAAAAAGCCGTTTCTGTCAGTGACAATGGGGAAGAAAGAAAAACAAAACGAAACCCACTTGCAATCCCGCATGACTTCAGTGTTTGGCTTGAAAGGGACAATTAAAATATGACGTACAGCTAGGATCAGTATGGCTGCAAACGTTTCCCTTCTCACACACGGACGGACAGATAGCTTTTGGGTATAACGCAGCGATTTCACATTGATCACGACATTCAGGGCATCGTCAGGCTTTGGAAAAATATGCCTGTTTTGAGAAATGTACCCGCATAACCTACTAAAACAGAAAATATCAAGTGTTAAGATCCCTACTTTGATCGTGGGAATCCTGAAGCATTTATCTAAAACTGTCACCAAACCTTGAAAAAAAGCCCTCTGTTGCATCAAGCCATAGGAAGCTACGCCACTGACGGACTGTGTTGTGGATCAGGTGAAGCATCGCAGTGGAACCAACTCAAGAAAGAGAGAAAGTCTCAAGCAAACAATATAGTGGAGGATAGAAAAACATTCATTTAAAGGTGCAATCTATTCAACTTTTTTAAGGTGCAATCTATTCTTTTGTTTTTAATTCCTTTGTGGTAAAAGTAATTTCGACGGCCCGTACAGTGTTTTTGAACCCAGGGTGCACAGTATTAAACATACTCTGTTGTTCTTGGAAAGAAAAGAAATCAATGTATGCAAAAGAGCCTCGGTGAGACCGATGAAAGTTTGGTAGCCTTTTCACTGCTTTGCTCTTTTAATTCCTCCCCAACTACAACAACAACAAAAAACAACTGTAAACTGAGCTTCAGTGGTTGTGATATCTACAGGAGAACATCGAGCTGAAGGTTAATAAAATTCACTGATGTTGGCATTCTTTCTTTGTCTATGTTGGATGTACAAACTGTCACAATCAATCACAATAATTTTAGTGCAGAAGCCCTTTTTCACCTTTTTTTTGTCCTTCATGCACACAATGGATTTGAAATAAGATGCGTTGTTATTGTGCACTTTAATGTTTAATTTAAAAAAGGTTTGCGAATACTGTATTTAGCATATTACTGAAGTGTGTGAACAAACTAAGAAAACAAATGTTGCACTTTGAAATCAGTTTCAGTTCACAGCAGAGGGCGGTATAAAGTGACAACAGAATCTGAGTTGGATGTAAACTGTTGAATTCATCTAATTAATTCATATTACAGCAACAGAATTTCTGTCTGAACCGCATATTTGGTGGGTGGGGGAATAGATTATTGCAAAGAGCCTTTTTGTCTCAAGTTCCCCTAAAACTACAATTTTCTTCTCTTGACCCAGTAGTCAAGTGGTTGCCGGTTGGTAGTCAAGAGGTTGCCGGTTCGCGTCCTGCTCTGTGTGGAGTTTGCATGTTCTCCCCGGGCCCGTGAGGGTTTTCTCCGGGTCCTCCGGTTTCCTCCCACGTTCCAAAAACATGCATGGCAGAACACTCCAAATTGTCCCTAGGTGTAAGTGTGAGAGTGACTGTTGTTTGTCTTTGTGTGCCCTGCGATTGGTTGCGATTGGCAATTTAGGGTGTCACCCGCCTCGTGCCCGAAGACGGCTGGGATAGGCCCCAGCAACCCTCATGAGGAATATGCGGTACGGAAAATGGATGGATGGAGGTGTAGAAGACGGAAAGCATAAGCACGCTTCTCAACGGCCAGCTGTACTTGGAGTTACTCAAAAATGGGCCTTGCATACAAAGATCTGCTGCACTTAATCCAACTAGTTACGAGTCGGTCCACTGTAGTTCGCACTGAATTAAAAGGCGATCAGGGAAGCTGCTTTGTTTGACAATGTTATGTCTGGAGGAGTCTTTATTGAACTGCAGTGTGGAATATGCTACATACATTGTGGAAACTAAACAAATTATCAAAAAAAGACGTTATCAACATCGCAGGGATAATACTAGTGGGCCTCAATCGGCAGTACATCCATCCATCCATTTTCCATACCGCTTATTCCTCAGTAGGGTCGCGGGGGTGCTGGAGCCTATCTCAGCTGTCTTCGGGCACGAGGCGGGGGACACCCTTAATTGGTTGCCAGGCACACAAAGACGTACAACAGTCACTCTCACACTCACACCTAGGGACAATTTGGAGTGTTCAATCTGCCTGCCATGCATGTTTTTGGAGCGTGGGAGGAAACCGGAGGACCCGGAGAAAACCCACGCGGGGAGAACGTGCAAACTCCACACAGGGAGGCCGGGGTGGGACGCGAACCGGCGACCTCTGCACTGTGTGCTAACCACTCGACTACCGAGCCGCCATCGGCAGTACATATGCACCTAAAAGCTAGTAACCACTCATTTGACGATAATGCGGTTAAAATCTTAGCGAAAGAAAATAGATGGTTTCAAAGGGAAGCAAAAGAAGCTATTTTCATAAAACAGCAAAATCCTTCATTAAACCGCCATGGTGGGGTGAGTTTCAATTTGGATCGTTCGTATAAGAGACTGCTTAGGCAACATAGGCTTAGTTATGCTGATGCGGTGATACCAAAGCAAATGGGGCAATCAGGCCAGTCCTAGACCCGATAATCAGGCAGGACAATAGAAGTAATCAGTCAAGACAAAAGAAGTAATCAGTGGAGCCGCAGGGAGTAGTCCTCTGCTCCCCCCAACCTGAGAGCAGGCTCCAATCATAGCAGAGTCCGGCACCGCCACGTCTGGACAGTAGGGATATATATAGGGCCGAAACTACCAGCAAAAGACTTTAGTTTGCTGATGAAGCATCTTGGATAAGAAGCGAAACATTTGACACATTCAAAGGAGTACAGATAACGGCTGAAGAAACCTTTTCATCGATGGACCACTCCTGTATGACTGAGAGCTTACACAGACGAAGGTCAGAATAGTAGGGAAGGCTGTCTGCCAGGTGTGCTCTGAATCCATTCTTTAGAGTTTGGTTGAACCTTTCTACATCTCCGTTGGCATGGGGTGAATTATGGCGCCCACATTGTCAGTGATAGAAAACCCGAGTGCACAAAGCAAATCGAAGTCCAAGAAGTTGCCGCCATGACGGGATACTTGAAGGTGAAGATAGGGAGAGTCCGAGAGCCAGAGCGCACTGTGAAGGTGACAGTCCTCACCATTCCAATTTTAGTGTGGTCATAGCCAAACAAGTCTTTAGCGTTGGCCTTGATCAGGAGAAGAGGAACTAGACGTCTAACTGTAGACACGTTCAATGTCTACAGTTGGATGCTACATTCTCGAGCACAGTAACAGTCATTATTCTTGACTTCAGAAGTCAAAGTCAAAATCAAAGTCAGCTTTATTGTCAAATATGCTAATATGTATGACATACAGCACAGATGAAATTACTATCCTCTCGGACCCAGCATGCAAGGCACTTATAATTACTTTAACAAACATAATAAACATGAAAACGCCAATTTGCCGGGAGAGGGGAGCCGCTGCGTGTTCACGCGCCGCCATCTTGGAAAAAAAATAAAAATAACAAATATGACAACACAAAGACAGTTATTCATTCTTCAGGACTTGCTGTACCCTCTTTGTGATGACATGAAGCAGTTCTAGTTGAAAGAGGAGAGGATCAGAGCATCCATGTCAGCAGTGGATCAGGGACGTCATGGTGGAATTTGTACGTCTACTACAAGCTAAATGTTAGAAGCAAACACGAAGCTGTAGCATCCATTGACGAAAAGACATTGTCTCACATCTCCTTTTGAAAACTCATAAACTCATAAATTTGTTGTGCATTCTGTATGTAATATGCGGAGGGGATGAAACATTCTAATGGTTTACTCAAATTCATAACTGCCCTCAAGAGGAAACCGTAGCTACAATGTGGCCCGCGGCAAAAAATGTACTTTGACATCCTTAGTGTAGTTGTATGCTCGCCGGACTTGTGTGTGCGCAGTCTGGAGTCATTTCTCACTCACTGAAAGTGTGAATGTGGGTGTCAGTCTTTTTTCATTTCTGTTTTAGCCTTATGACTGACTAGCAAACGATTCAGGTTGTTCCACCTTTCGCCCGAGGTCAGCTGGGGTAGGCTCCAGCAATTCTGCGACCCTCTTCAGGATAAGTGGTGTTGAAAAATGGATAGACGGATGTCTTCGGTTTCCAGTAGTATGGCAAAGAATTTCTAACATAAAGAACACACCGTTTCATGAATTTGTTAATGGGGATTTTTTATTGAGCAGTGAACATTTTAAATAATTCTGACTTTTTGTACCAAAAAGTAGTTATTGCCACATTTTCCAGGAAACCTAACTCAGGATTGATCTTAGGACGTTACCAACCAACACAAGAGTACTGGAAAAAAGATTGTCGGAGGAAAAGGTGCGCAGAGTCAGGAGTCTCTCAATGAGCTTCTGTGTCCTCTGCACTAATAGCCAGTTGGCTTCATCGCACACGAAATGTTCATGAGAAAAACAAAACAGATTTGTTCCTGTTTACTTCTGAGCAGGGATCATGCTGTCAATGGCCTCTCCCTTCTCCAGCTTTTTCTCCATCTCCACCATCAACTTGACACCATCAACCACCATCTGGACCTGCTCGACCTCAGAGGAACCCAGACGATCCGCGTTCGAGATGTCGAATACACCACCCACGGACGCAGTGTCTACGCCGCCTTTGGAAAATCATTGTATACTTTTTTTTCAAGAACCTATTGGAGACTTCACTGCTCTGCAGAGATTTTCCATATTAATACCTGTGCCACGCTTCTGCAGACGCAGCCTGGTGAGGATTTCCTCAAACTTGGGGTGTGTGCTCAGTTTAGGCAACTTGACATGGACACCACCGCGCAGACCGGTTCCCAGGTTGGAGGGGCAGGTCAGGATGTAGCCCAGATGTTTGTTCCACATGAAGCCATGGTTGTGCTTCTTGAAAATCTCCTCAATCTGGTGACCAAACAAAGAAGGAACATCAAAGATGCCCCGCCGCCCCTACTTTATCACTTCTTCAAGGCAAGATTAGAATTGTTGCCATTTTACCTTCTGAAGGCCAACGCAGAAACGCTTGAAGACCTCCCTCATGTTGCCCCCCTTCTGCATAGAGATGACGCGCAGGTGATCCTCCTCATTTACCCAGACCAAGAAAGTCTTGTTGTCATTGTGCCTTGAGATTGGATTGGATTGAATTTGCCTTAAATAGTTTCACAGTGGAGACATTTACATTTCATAGCAGCAAAGCGATAAAAGGAATGAAAGAAGTAGAAAAACTAAATACTTGAGCTGCTGGAAAGGCAGCCACTCTCGTGGAGCTGTCTTGAAGTCAAAAGAACAAAAAACTAAATAATAAATAACATGACAACACAAAGACAGAGAGTCATTCAATCTTAAGCACTTCCAGTACCCTCTTTGTTACACGAAGCAGTTCCAGATGAAAGAGGAGAGGATCAAAGCGTCTCTTCACCAGTGGACATCATGGTGGAATGTGCACGTCGACTACAAGCTAAATGTTGAAAGCAAACACGAAGCTGTCGCATCCATTGACGAAAAGGGATTGTCTCACATCTCCTCTCCCACATAAATTCGCTTCAATTCCAAGCCGCGACAGTTCCACATATGCATCGCCGCTCTGCGCTGACGCTCCTTCTTATCGCGGGCTCCTCAAGCCATGCATCCATCCAGCCGCAGACTGTCCAACAGCACCGACCTTTCCGCTGAACAAAGCGGGGCTGTGAAGATGCTGTCCATTACAGGCACAAAAAAAGCACAATGGCTCCAGAACTGTCCAACGATGACAATAAAATGGGAACAACATTCCTCCCATTCAAAAACAGTCCTGGCATATTCAAGCTGCCGAAAAGACGCAACCGCTCAGCACAGTCTCCGCCTTGATGAATTTCGTGGCCAAAAATGCTGAAAAACAATCCGTATCCATTCCACACAACGCATAACAACACAAAGTGACAAAATAAAACACAAAAACAAAAAAAAAGCAAGGCTCATGAGAGCACTTGCTGACGGGTGCCTAGTCGGGCGCCATCTTGGACTCTTGACTAGATTGTCATCGTACATTTCGGGCAGTTCTGAGTATGTTTACTGCAGTTGTTCATTCTGCTTGATTGTGACAAAATATGATTATTGTTGTTTCGGTTTCCCTTCGATTTATTTAATTTGACATTTTGGGACAAATTATCGCATCATGGAAGTTGACACGTTTGCTTTGCTTTCAAAGGCCACATGAAATGATGTGGTTGACCATGTGACACTTGATGATTTGATTGATTAAATCAAAGTTGTAGCACATTTGGTGTGCAAAGGATTTCCATTTTCTTCCATTCATTGAAAATGCTATATATCATCTCATTCTGACAGTTTATACTCACCAGATGCCTCTGGCGTCAGGCCAGTCACGGGCCATACCGGCACAAGTGAGGAGGGGGGAGACGGGCTTGTCAAACAGGAAGTGATCAGCAATGAGCTGCTCCTGTTCGGCGTCAGTCATGGATTTCAGGGGGTAGTATTTTCCCTTAAACTCACCATCCAGGCTTGTCAGAGCTGGTGAGGTGTGTTTTATTAGGAAACAATAGTGTTTGAGTTGATATGTGTTTTGATGCAATCAATCGTACCCTCAACGGACAGCTTCTCAATGATTCTGCGCTCGCCACGACTGTTGTGGGGTGGCAAGGTGAATCCCTTGATGCTGCGACCAGTACGGACACGGCTGGATAGAACATAGTTTGGGTCCAAGTCATCGCCGCCCTATTTAAAAAAAAAGTCATCTTAGGGAAAAATTATGCACGTGTCATTTGTACCCCTGTCAAGTTTTATTATTGGTTATCTTCAGTAAACACCTTCAGGTTCTCGAAGTTCAAGTCAGTCTTGTGGATGTCGTTGGGGCCGTATCCACTATGCCGGTCGGAGATGATGGGGTCCAACAGATCTTTGAAAACCTCATAAGACTCCTCATCACCAGCAACACAACCGACAGTCATGATGAAGGGGTGACCTAAGGGGTGAATTGGCTCATTTTAACGGTTTCATGCACTCCATTACCTGATAACATGATAAGTTTTCAATTGTCGTAAATGCTGTACCCAAAAAGGGTTTAAATAAAATTGATTGACTGGAAAATTTGACTACCAAATGACTGTCATACCGGGATTGTCAACACCAGTCTGAATGACATCATCCAAGGTGTAGCCACTAGGTGTCTGCTTGTCCCTCAGCTTGGCATACATGTCCTTGGTCAGAACTTTGGCCATATGGTTGTTGTGCTTGGACAAGTCAGGAAACTCCTCCTCAACTTTATAGTTGAGCTTGAAGTTGTTGTGGGTGTTTCCGAAAGGCATGGTTGCTTGCTTTTCTTACACTGCAGAAAGAATCAAACACAAGGTGGTTCTACCTCTTGGAAAACGCAAGTACAGTTAGCTGATATGATTAAGAACTGAAAAATATGATGATATGGAATAGCTCAAAAGAGACAGGTGCAGTCGTTTTATGTGGCTCAGAGTAATCCTGGTTACATGTCTCACATCGTTTCCAATGTATCATATGTCCAGTTAAAATAGAGTTGGTTGGGAGTGATATGGGGGTATTTTTAGCGTCATCATGTCTGCCCGTGAACCATGTCTCCAAATTCTTCTCAAGATATACTCTAGGATGCCGGTAAGAAAATTTACAAACTTCTTCTCGCGATACCAGTTAAGGTATTTTGAGCTCATGCTTTTTTACACAAGAAAACAGCTTAACATTTGCGTCGTGGGTATACTGTTCACGCTGTTGGGATCAAACAACGTCAAGGCGACAATGCTAACATGTAGGGGCAGTGCTTTTCCCTTGTCGAGAACAGCAAATTCCACAGAACATCTGTTGAACTGCAACGTCTTTCCAGATGCATTGAGCAAATTACGTTGGAAGTCAAATGGTCTTTATCACCCTATAGACATTATACTATACAGTATGTTCTGGCACCCTGAAACAGTTGCATATCACGAAAGCCATTATAACATCATCGCAAAAATCTTGTTAAAAGACCATCATTGCTTTCTGGCATTCTATTGGTTTGGAGACTTCTCAGAATACTAAAATATAGCGTCTTCATCCTCCTTCCTCAATCAAATAAAATGCCATATTTACCTGCACACTAGACAAGATTAGAGGTAACAGTCCTTGGGATCAGATCCTGTTCACTGCGGCCAAATTAGGGGTCACCCAGTTTTGAAGGTCTTTGCTCCTTGTTTTTATACTGGGCAGTAGCTCAACCATTGGGCTTGCCATTTTAGAGCCTGCTCCAATCTGATTGGCCAAAACCAATGGTCGAATACTCTGATTGATGCACACTTTATGAGAGGGGCACACCTCGCTCAGCCTAGAAGGGCACCCACAGCTGTAGTGTCACCCCTAACCCCCACCCACACATGCACCCTCCCATACACAGCACCAATAGATGGTGAGAGTCTCTCAGCAGTCAGGGGGGTCAGAAGGGTAGATGTACGTGTCTCCAAGGTGGGGGTAGGGGTGAAAGGGGTTTTTTTAAAGCACGTCACGCTAGGCTAGGGGCATGGTGTCAGGTGTGAACGTTGGAAGGGATTTGTGGACTTTTTCCAGTAATCCACGATGCCTTATGTAAATTCTGCTCAAGGAACTATTCAGCCCTCAGATCGCTGAGGTTTTATTCTGCAGCGCTAATTATCGTCGTGCAAGCTAATGTTGCCACTCAATACCTGCTTGGTGGCTAAAGCTAAATTCCATCCTTCAATCACAACAACTCATCTCGGGGTGTCTCCTGAAGAAGCAGAGCAGCCCCAGACTATCACCTTCAGTATGATCTGAAATTTTGAAATCTGGAAACACCTCAGGATCCGCCAGGACGAGCTGGAAGAAGTGGCTGTGGAGAGGGAAGTCTGGGCTTCCTTACTCAAAGTGTTTCCACGGTACCCAACCCAGGATAAGCGGCAGAAGATGGAAGGATGGATGGAGGATGGATAGAAATGTATGATACGTAAGATACAATGGGACACATCATTTTCCAATAAATTCAACTTCCGTCTCATCAGGCCATAGAATGTCCTCTCAACAATTTTGAGAATAATTCAGATGTGTTTTGCAAAAGTAAGTTGACTCATGTTCAGCAGCGATTTTGGAATTTGATCATTGATGTCATTATAGCCCAGTCTCTTCCTCATTGTTGAGACGAAGACTAACCTTACCTGGAGCGAGAGAGCTATCAATACTTCAAACATTATCTTGAATTCCTTGGTAACATTCTGGATGAGTTTTTGGGGTAATTTCTGAAGGCTCGCCACTCCTCGAAAGGTTCACCACTGGTCCATTCTTTCTCAATGTGTGCATCATGGCTCTTCCAATGAGTGTATCGTGGCTCGCTGAATTCCTTAAAGGACAACCGACACCTCCCGAAAGGTGCATCCATAATTTGTAAAGTCACTTCAAATAATTTCTACTGACCGCATTTTAAAAAGATTACACCGCATATAGCTCCCCTGACCGAGAAAGCGATACACAGTGCATTTTGGGTACTTTGTTTCGTTTGAAAACACCCTGTTGATCGCGAAATTAGAAGGAAAACTACATAAATAACGTGATGGTGAATCGTTGTGTGGCAGCCAATTGCAGTAACACGCATAAAGAAGGTGTAAGTTTACACAAATTCCCAGCGGACAAACCAGCCATTTCCAACAGACCAGTGCAGTAGAGCACCAGTCGGAAGCGAACGATGAGCCAACTGGTGTTAGCGATTCGCCGCTTGGATAGCCGCTGTTATCCTATCCCCTGACAATGGGGAGAAAGTTACTTCCAGTGGTGAAAGATAGCAATCGGCATATTAGTGGAGCAAACCGATTGGACAAGCATCCATCTGCTGTTAGCCCGTAGGCGTAGAACACCAGCCGAAGGAGAACGAGGAGGCAACCGGAGGTAGCGATTCACTGCTTGGATAACCGCTGTCATCCTCTCGTGTTGTTTCTGCTCCTCTCGAGGCTGATCATCCAGCTTGTAAATTATTTTGTTGAACGGATAAAAGTAAATTGAGCTCTTCCAAGCCAAAGAAGATTACATTCTTCAGAACAGGGACCAAGCTCTCTGATGTAGCCGAAAGGACGCTTCAGTCAAACCTGGTACGTATCATTCTGACAGTCAGTATTTTCTTTGAATCGAACACAAATGCTTTTCTTGACCCTGTGATTAAATTCTCGATTTTATGTAAATTGCGATTCACTACAATTTTCGGATTATGAATTTTTGAATGAATTGCAGCATTGGGTCTTTCTGACCACTATTTAATCCACTTTATTCTCACATGCAGACAGAAACTCAGATGTGTAAAACCGGTAGTCAAGAATGTTAAGAAATGGACTAAAGAAGCAAAGTTAGCTCTACAAGAATGCTTAGACTGCACTGATTGGAAACTTCAACTGGCACATTGGATGAATACACAGACACTGTAACATCATACATCATACACCCAAAAGAGAATGTACTTCCTGAGGCTGCTAAAGAAGCATGGCCTGCCACAGGAGGTGCTGCAACATTTCTACACGGCTGTCATCGAAATCATCCTGTGTTCTTCCATCACCGTTTGGCTCGGTGCCGCCAGAAAAATGGACAAAATCCGACTTCAACGGACAGTTAGGACGGCGGAAAAAAATCAGTGGCACCGCCCTACCCACCCTCGAGGACTTGTACACTGCAAGAATCCAAAATAGGGCGCGGAAAATCCTACTGCACCCTGCGCACCCTGCCCACCACCTTTTCAGCTACTCCCCTCAGGCAGGCGCTACCGATCCATGCGCACCAAATCCAGCAGACATTTAAACAGCTTCGTCCCCCAAGCCATTAACTCGTTGAACTCTTTCAACTCTTTCAACAGTAGCCCAAATGGAACTGTATAGTGCCACTTCGCAATTTTTTGATTATGATACTAGTGCAGCGTGTTCTACCGGAAACAAATTCCTTGTGTGTTCTACATACTTGGCCATAAAGATGATTCTGATTCTTATTCTGATGAACTCCATTATATAGAAGGCCATTCATACGCAAGTTTGCAACTTTTCATCTTGAAAGTTGAAACAACTTTTTGCATGCACAACCATGAAACAATCTACATTGATGTTGACATTTTGTAGCTTATTATTTGTTATTCATGTCCTTATATGCCACATATCACCGAACTTGATGCTCTATTGCGTATTCACGGCGCTTCATATATGCTTCATATGTCGTGTCATTCACTGGTTTCGTCGCTTGCATACGGCTCAAATTGATACGGAAGGACTTCTTTAATCGATCGCAAACCACTTATGCCTTACTCTTCAGAACTATTTGAATCATATTCATAACTGGATGAGTAACAAGAAACCATCTTCTCCAAAATCTGAACTTTCTGAAGCCATTGTTTTGATTCTGGAACAAGGCAGTTTGTGGGTGGGCCAGGATCGCCAATTTGCCCTGGTTCCGAATGTGATGTCACGAACAAGGGGGCAAGACTTTCTGAATCTCTCCAGTTACGAGCTCATTAGTGTCAGTTTTGGCCGACTTTAAGTCTCTCATCTCATTTTCCGTGCCGCTTATTCCTCATTAGGGTCGCGGGGTTGCTGGAGCCCATCTCAGCTGTCTTCGGGCACGAGGCGGGGGACACCCTGAATTGGTTGCCAGCCAATCGCAGGGCACACAAAGACATACAACAGTCACTCTCACACTCACACCTAGGGACAATTTGGAGTGGTCAATCTGCCTGCCATGCATGTTTTTGGAGTGTGGGAGGAAACCGGAGGACCCGGAGAAAACCCACGCGGGTCCGGGGAGAACATGCAAACTCCATACAGGGAGGCCGGACCGGGACGCGAACCGGCGACATCTGCACTGTGAAGCCAGTGTGCTAACCACTCGACTACCGGGCCGCCCCCGACTTTAAGTCATTTATTATATTATATATATATTATTAGTGTTTTGTGTTTGCAGCCTGCATGTTTGTGGCGTCACCGGCGCGCACCGCGGCTTTGATGTCTTTCAAGCCCTTGATCTCCTTGATGTGTGTCTCAGCCTGACACATGTCCGACGCTTGAAAATGCTATAAAAGTAGCCGTCGCGGGACAGAGCGAATCAGAATCATCTCGGACTCAGACCCAGACAGACACGCCGCAGAGACCCGCTCAGCATCGGACGGAGTTTCACAGCACGACTTGCTCGACTCCACATCACGATCAAGCTCTGCGTGTCACCTTCCTGGGAGATCTGACAACGAACCTACTTACAAATAAAGAGAAAAATTAAACTCTTTATGTTTTGGGGTATTTTAGATGCTATAAAACGTTTTTCTGATGTCAGTTAGGAAACAAAAAAAATGTGTCGGTTGTCCTTTCAGCTTTCTGACCTTGGTGGGTCAGGTGGACAGAGCCCACTTTTCAGATTAAGCCTGGGTCAGGATATGAACCCAGGTCTCCTGGTTCACAGCCAACACCTCTACTTCTCCGCCAACTAGGTGCTATGATAGTATGGGCTTATCAGGTGTATTTATGCTAGCTGTCCAATCTTTGTCAGCTCTTTTTGCCCATATCCAGCTAGATGCTTTCATTGCTGTTTCAGCTAGTTCCTTCAATGCTCTAGCTTTCTGCTGGGAGGACAGTCCTAATTTCTTGAGCAGTCCATATACCAATGAACTGACTAACCCTCTTGCACCTACTTCCGCCGCAAACAGCCTGGCTGTGAATCCTTCCTGCCTAGCTGCTTGCATCATATTTTCATACGTAGCCACTTTGTACTCGTGGCTCTCTATCATCCTTGACTCACTGGGAACCGTCAGTTCAATGGCAATTATGGTCTTTTTTTCTTTTGAAGACAGGACAAGGTCCGGTCGCATTCCTGTCTTTTTAATCATGTCCGGGTATTTACCATGTCCTTTCAGATCGGTTGCTATTTCCCAATCATTAGTAACTTCTAGAAGGCTGCTGTCTGGTAGAGACTGAGGTCTTGCTTCTCTTGGACAGGATCTGACTCAGCTTTGTTTTCCTGTTTGCCCTACATCTTGCAACTTCTACTGCCACAGCGAGACGTTGGAGTACATTGTTATGTCTTCCTTTTGCTAGGGCAACTTTGCATGCTGATAGAACACGATCCAGAGTCTGAGTACCTCCACAGAGAGGACATGCTGGATCTTCAGACTGGTACCACTTGGCCAGGTTTGCTCCTGTACGCAGCTGGTCATAGATTGATCTTACGAGGAAGCTAATGCGAAGGGGTGACATATGCCACAGATCTGACCATCCTATTGATCGTTGTAGGGCATCTTCCCATGAGGTCCACTGACCTTGCTGCCCCTGCTGTACTGCTGTCTGTACTCGCAGTTCATCTTCTTGTTGCCTGATCTCAGACAGCAGCAGGTTCCTCTTTTCTACAATGGAGGCCTTGGACCACCATATCCTTTCCTCTGCCTTGTAACCCACACCTTCTTTGCTTGTCTGAGTATCACCCATGATCTCTGTTAAGTGCAAGCTTGCCTCAGCCTGTTCAACAGCAGCACCAGCTTTCCATTTTTTTCTAGTTCTCAGGGTTACATTGGAGGTCTTTAGTCAGGCTTTGGCATGATCGGTGAATATAAACTGAAAAAAGCGATATAAACAATCAATTCATGATTTAACAAGAAAGCAATTTTTTCACATTGTGTTGGGTAGCTTTGAGTTGTTCAATATCTTAAACATGCAAGAAAATAATAGTTTTAGAAGGGGTAATATTTTTTTTTGTATGCGGTCTTTGACTAATATCAAATCAAAATAAGACATTTTTAGCCTCGCCATTGCCAATTGAATATTTCTGGCCTTCCCTTCAATCATTTGCAGTTTTTTAATATTTTAACATGGGGCAATTTAACAATGACAAGACAAGACAGATTTGTGAATCTCAATTCCAGTCTAATACGACTCCAAATAGGTTTAGAGTGTTACCCGAGGCACTGCTCTGCGGGATACCTCAGCTGACTTGAACTAGCAGCTGACTGGCACCTGTTTGATTCCAGTCCCTGATGATACTACTTTGCAAACAACCACTATCTCCCTCTCAAATAATAATTCCTGTTGCCAAATTTTACCGTCATCTTCAATCTTTCCTCACCTAGATGTTTGATATTTAAAATTTCACTAGTCGTACTTCCACAAAATTCCCTCTTCCTTATTAAGCTCCCATGTTTTAATCGTGAGGAGCCTCTTGCGCACAGCCTCTTGCGCACAGCCTCCTGCGTTGAAACCTTGTCTCCTGTTACACAGCTGCCTGCAGCCGTTACTTCTGAGAAGTGAATCATACCATATTAGTCTGTGTAGTTTTGACACCATTTACTGATATTTTTCTTTTGTGTGTGTTACATAAGGTATTTTTCTAAAATGGCCTTCCGAAATCATTGCTTTAACAACATGAAAAACTGCTTCCGAGACATGAAACACACGTCAGATTCATTTTTGTCTTTTCAGTTTCAGGCTGAAATTAAGCATGTAGTATCATTCCGGCAGTGTTATACCAGTGCCGGACGACTGACATTTGACTCACGGTATTTGATTGCCCATATAGGACAGTAAGAGAGCAGTGCTGTGATGTACATATATTCTGAAAATACGACCCACAGCGTTCCCGACAAAATGCAGTGTCATTTGAATCTCATAAAGCCACATAAAGACTGACTCCTACTATTTCTATGGATTATGTTTAAACGTATACAATGAAGACAGGCTTGCAGCGCAAATTGTGTATTAATTATTGTGATTCTTTACATTTTTCATAACACATACTCATCCAGGTAAATGCTCTGCAGGAAGCGATCATTAGTTTGCTGTATAACAGTTAGGCATTTTTAAAATGTATACAACCTGTCCGCTGGAAAGGAATGCATGCCAACTGCACGGACACAGGTAAGAATAGGTCATGGTCAAGTTGCAGCTCTGGCCACTGCATGCTGAGTGGCGGGCGCCGATGTATGATATGGTTCAATCGAAAAATCTTTTAAGACTTGTAATAGTTTCTTCGCTTAGGAACCCATTTCGGTAAGAATAATACTAGAGCACAGGTATCAAAGTCACAGACCAGGGGACAAATCTGGCCTGCCACATCTTTTTATACAGCCCGCAAAAGCAAATCATCCATCCAACAATTTTCCATACCACTTATTCCTCATTATGGTTGCTGGGGGTGCTGGAGCCTATCCCAGCTGTCTTCGGGCACTAGGCGGGGGACCCCCTGAATTGGTTGCCAGAAAAACAACCATTCACTCTCACATTCACACCTAGGGACAATTTTTGAGTATTCAATCGGCCTGCTAGGTTTCAAATCTGGAGTCAAGAAAAATGAGATTATTGTTGTTTACATTTTACAATTTTAAAATTTGATTCAGACTGTAGCAAACACCATGGCACTTGGCATGCTTGATTTGCCTGTGCGGGCCAAATAAAATTATATGGTAGGCCAGATTTGGCCCCCGAGCCTTGACTTTGACACCGGTGCGCTGGAATGTTAGTAAGCACACACACACAATGACCTCACAAGACTCTATAAATAATAGTAACACTAAATATGTGTCCGTGGGTATTACTGTAACTGTGAGAGAGCAAAAATGACAAATACATCAAAATGGAATGAATGATCTATGTGTGAAATTACGGATCAAATGATACTAAATTTACACTCACAGACACACACACAAAGCAGGTTTAGTAATGTAGTGCATTTTAAATCAATATGTGTCGACGTTATGGATTTTATTTTTAGTTGACTACACATGGTTGTACACCAGTAGCAAACCATGGATAAAAATGTGTGATTGGTGTTTTGCCTTTGAAACTAAAGTCAGTAGGAGTCTCATGTCCATCTTAAAGGAATGCTATAATTATAACAGGCTAGCTTGGTTGACTAGGTTCATATACACGCTGACAAACATGAACCACTACTCATCCTGGAGCTTGATTTAGTTTCATCTTGTCGGTCCACTGTCCATCTCAACCGTCTCTTGACCTGACAAGATTTGATTACTTATTTTACAGGACAGCAGCACAGTGTCTTAACTAAATGAATGTGTGACTAGCATGAAATATCGCACAAAATTCCCAAATTTTAAATAATCAAGGTAGTACGACAAGTATTAATAAAGTTTAAAGAAGATATATTAATAGATTTTTTTAGGAATGGCGGCCCGGTGGTCGACTGGTTAGCGCGTCAGCCTCACAGTGCAGGTGTGCAGGGCGCAAATCTGGGCCTCTCTGTGTGGAGATTGCATGTTCTCCGTGTGCCTGTGTGGGTTTTGTCCGGGTACTCTGCGTCCCTAACCCATTTTAAAACCAGAGGTGGCAGATTAGTTTTAGTTTAGTTAGTTAGTTTAGTTTGTTAGTTATTCGCTATGGTGATGTAAAGTCTGACAGACGATGTTAGACAAGAATCTCCTTGGACCATGATGTTTGCAGATGACATTGTGATCTGTAGTGAAAGCAGGGAACAGGTGGGGGAGAAACTAGAGAGGTGGAGGTATGCCCTGGAAAGGAGAGGAATAAAGATCAGTCACAGAAAGACAGAATACATGTCTGTGAATGAGAGGGATCCAAGTACAAGAGTGATGCTCCAGGGAGAAGAGATAAAGAAGGTGGAAGATTTTAAGTACTTGGGTTCAATTGTCCAAAGCAATGGAGAGTGTGGAAAAGAGGTGAAGAAGGGTGTCCAGGCAGGCTGGAACGGCTGGAGAAAAATGTCAGGTGTGATGTGTGATAGAAGGGTTTCAGCTAAGATGAAAGGAAAGGTGTATAAAACGGTGGACCAGCCAGGATGTTTGAATTGGAGACAGTGCCACTGAAGAAAAGACAGGAAGCAGAGCTGGAGGTAGCAGAGATGAAGATGTTGGGGTTTTCTTTGGGATTGACCAGGTTGGATAGGATCAGGAATGAGTACATTAGAGGGACAACTCATATTAGAGGCTTTGCAGAGAAAGTCAGAGAGGCCAGACTGAGATTGTTTGGACATGTCCAGAGGAGAGAGAGTGACTATATTGGGAGAAGGATGCTGAGGTTTGAACTGCCAGACAGAAAAGGAGGTTTATGGATGTGGTCAAAGAGGACATGAAGGTATCTGGTGTGAGAGAAGAGGATGCACAAAACCGGGATAGATGGAGGACATTGATTCGCTGTGGCGACCCCTGAAGGGAAAAGCCGAAAGGAAAAGAAGAATGTGTTACCCTGTACGATATTTTGTTCTACACCTGTATAGTATACTTCAACATTTGTGTCATAAACAGTGTTTGGAGCATATTTTTTTTTTTTGCATTTCATTGCTTGTGTTGTTACAAATGTATTTTGTTCACGTAGTTTGATGTTCATAAAGGTCATGCACTGTAGTCAGTTCCCACAGAGGAAATGTGATTATCTTACGAGAAAATTTACCGTACATACAAACAAGCATCAAATGGACAGCTCTTTTGTTCAGGATAATATAAGAATACCTTTTTTGTCTCACAATGGAGAAATTTACCGCAATAAAGTTATGAAAGGAAGAAGTAGATGAAGAAAATATAGGGGCTGCTGCAAAGCTGGAGGTAGCAGTTCTGAAGATGTTGAGGGTTTCTTTGGGAGTGACCAGGTTGGATAGGATCAGGAATGAGTACATTAGAGAGACCACTCGTATTAGAGGCTTTGGAAAGGAAGTCAGAGAAGCCAGACTGAGATGGTTTAGACATGTCCAGAGGAGAGAGAGTGACTATATCGGGAGAACGATGCTGAGCCTTGAACTGCCAGGCAGGAGACCGAGAGTAAGACCAAAGAGGAGGTTTATGGATGTTGTCAGAGAGGACCCGAAGGTAGCGGGTGTGAGAGATGAGGATGCACAAAACTGGGTTAGATGGAGGACACTGATTCACTGTGGCGAACCCTGAAGAGCAAAGCCAAAAGGAAAAGAAGAGGTGTCAGGTTAGTTAATGCAACACTCTAAATTGTCTCGAGAGGTGACTGTGAGCGCGGATGGTTGTTTGTCTAAACCTGCAAGCCAATTCAAGAGCACATCCCTAGCATTGGCTTGCAGGTTTTTTTTACTGAGTTAAAGGGTCCAGAAGACAGGTTTTACAGTTTATGGCTGCATACACTCTATTCTTCCTGGAAATTACCATATTTTCCGGTGTGTAAGGCACACCCAAGAGCCTTCATTTTATTCAAAAGATGACCCTGTGCCTTATATGTAAGTGCACCTTACATGTGAAGTCATATTGAGCCACAACAGCTCTCACCAGTACTGTGAGCAGCCACCGACTCCATCCCCCTGTAGAAGAAGTAGTGTGTAACCCCAGTCTCTACTGTAGTGGCATATAATGTAGTGTGCCTTATATTTGGAAAACATTTATATACAGTATTTAGATAGTACATTTGTATTTTTTACATTCAATAAAAGTGCACCTTATAGTCCGATGTGCCTTATTTATGGGGACAAAAATGAAAATACACCATTCAGTAGGGGCTCGCCCTATACTCCGGTTCGCCTTATACACCGGAAAATACGGTACACGTTAACACATATCGTCAATGTATATTCAAACATTGGTAATTATTTTTCATCTGCATGTATATTGTATTTTGAAATTATTTTCCATCTTCATATTTGGATGACGCTAAACGTATCGTTCAGCTGGCAATTGCTTGCACCTAGGGAAGCTGTGCCAACTGGTCAATATTTGAATCTGGACGACAGTAACTAGAGACCCCATGGAAAATGGTGTGAAGAAATTTGATACTTGAGCAATGATGTAGAGGCCTCACAGTCAAATGTGTTCAGCAAAGTATAAGAGGTGGATTGACACGAGGCCTGCCGGGACTGTGAAAGGAAAACTGGAGGTCAATAGATGAAGTTCTGACTCACCACCTTATGTCACTGTATCAGAGATCCTCATTCACACTGATGAAAAGTTTTCGTGAATATTCAATCAAATGTTACTTTAGATGTCCATTGTCCTGAGTTGAAATAGGAATACTTGGTACGCATACCGTAATAAGATGCACAGAAATTCTTGGCAAGCCATACAAATCACTTCATCAGTTCAGAGCTATGTGTCGCTGGGTGAAAGTCTTTCTGACATGCCGGTATCTTCTTTGGCTTTAGAAAAGTGGTGGATATCGTCACACGTGTGAGGGCATGAGGGACTGAAGACTGTAATATCACAAGGACATTTGGCACAGGATGCTAAAAAGCTATTAGCACCCCCGCTGACCACGCTGTTCTGTGCATGAAAGATGCACTCACCTAATCATATCTTATGTATTACTTTTTTCCATTCTGTCTGCCAATGGTCCAATAGTTTTTTTCCCGTGTGTGGTAACATATGTATTCTTTATATAGACTACAATTAATAGAGTTAAGTGTATCCTGTGATGTAAGTGAAACTCCAATAAATTAAGTTCTAAGAAAGAAAAGATTGGTAAGTCAGTATACATTTGAATGGATTTGCTACGGATGCTGGAGCTTAATCGGACTGTGTGTGTGTGTGTGTGTGTGTGTGTGTGTGTGTGTGTGTGTGTGTGTGTGTGTGTGTGTGTGCGCGTGCGCGTGCGTGTGTGGGTGCGTGTGCGTGCGCGTGTGTGTGTGTGTTTGCTACTGTGTGCCCTGTGATTTGCTGGCAACCAGTTCTCCACCAACTGGCCAAAGACACCAGGGATAGCCTCCAGCACCCCATGCAATCATTGTGTGGATAAAGCGGATGAATGAATGAATGAATGAATGAATGAATGAATGAATGAATGAACGAACGAATACAAATTCAACATATAAAAATGCATTTATTAAAAACAGAAAAAAGTAAAATAGTCCCGGTTATATCGATACTATTTCTATGCACGCACAGAGAAAATTACATGCAAACAGAAAAAATATTTTTTCGTACATACATATTTTTTAAATACATTATACATACAATATAGGCACAACTATGAAGTGTACTAAATTTCCCACAGCACTGATTGGAGAAGCAATGTCATGTGATGCAGTGATGGCCAAGCAGGACTTTCATCACAAAAATGACTGAAAGGTATAGTTGAACTGGCCCTTCCATGCACCATGTAACCTGATGACATGATAAGATGTCCACTGTAGTAATTGCCATCTCTTAAAGGGTTTAATGTGAAATCTTAACTCAAGGTAGCCCTTCGGGGCATTAGCATTTGCTAAGGTGTTGAGTAGACCTAAAATACTTAATCTGGGGTTATATGTGTTATATTATTAGTGGGGAGTTCCTTGTCAGCTATTAAATGTGTGTCCCCTGTCACAATGTGTTTGTTCAATTGCTTTAAGTGGATTACCTCAATTATCATCAGGCAGCTGACAGGCAATGGTATGTCGCATCCATGAAGCAAAGAAATTCATGGGTGGAAGAAAGGTGTCCTGTGTCTTAAATGGATATGGACTGAATTCGTTAAAAAAGAACAGGAAAGAATAGTTAAAAAAAGATCAACATTACTGTTCATGCAAATACTGCAGCGTACAGCAGTGATGACCAACTTCTTGACAAATCAAGTGGCACAATTGATCATATCCAACTTCACTGAATTTGTGAGGAAATTTATCATTTATTAATTTAAAACAGCTTTTTGTTCATCTATCCAAGGAATGTGTTGCAACACTCGGAACGTTTACTACAGTAAATCAGTTCATTAGATGGCAAAAAAAATGTTATTTAGTTTTTTTTTTGTTCTTTTGACTTCAAGACGGCGCCACGAGAGTGGCTGCCTTTCCAGCATCTCCTGTGTTTTGCTTTTCTACTTTCATTTCTTTCATAACTTTGCTACTGTGAAATGTAAATTTCTCCACTGCGAGAATAATAAAGGCAAATCCAATCCAATCCAAAACTGATTGGATTGGATTTCCCTTTATTTGTCTCGCAGTGGAGAAATTTATTTCACAGCAGCAAAAAAACACCACAAACACTGTCACAAACAAAATAACACCACTTCGTGCCATTCATAAAACAGAATAATTCACTGTGAATACATCAGGATTGTGACCAGGCCTATATTTCACTTAGAATAAGTCAATTTCTGAGTTAATTTTGGCAGGGACATTAGTTCAGTGTTCTAACTTGTCTCGCTATCTTTGTTTGATTTACTGAAGTCTCCCAATAAGATACAATAAAGTCAGAAATACACTTATCACTAAATTGAAAATACGTAGTGTGATATCATGAGAGGCTAGCTCTCAGCGGGACAGGACAAGAAGTGCAATGGACGACAGGTTTGGATACAAACAAAAGGTTTTAATCAAGGGTTCCAGGGGGAATTCACAAGCAACAAAGGTTTGAATAGTGTCTCTTCCAATACTTATCAAAATAAAGTCTCTTCTGATGCTTAAATCCAAATAAAGTCTCTTCTGAGGTAAAACTGAAGACGGAGTTCTTTTCCAAGAGTCTCTAGGCCTCACCCCTCTTGACGTCCTCCTCATGTAGCCTAGCCACCTTAGCTAGGTTCAAATCCAGTGTCAAGTCGTGTGGTCCCAACTGGCAATGAGTTCCACGCAGCAATCAACTTCTTCACAGAGCACAGCAATCGAGCTTGTCTTTCCCCAAGCTCCACACTCAGAGGCTCTCTGCCTTAAGAGCCTTGCTTGCCAATCAAGCCCTGATCAGCTGCAGGTGTGTGGTTTGAATTGCTGCCTTCCACCAGATGGGGCCAAGACTCTCTCTGGGTGGAGCCATCTTAGGGGGATGTATTTGCCCTCCAGGACACAGCCTCTCGTGGCATCACAGTAGCTCAAAAATGTGTCAGACCTCTCAGAGACAGAAAAGGGAACAACTGTACAAAAAAAATCATGGTTGTTAATGGGTTTATTTTGATTGTTCGTCCCTGATTCATTGCTTCTACGGGCGTTGATGGCAGAGGATGGTTAAATCATCAGGAAGCAAGGTGTTGAACAGAAAGTTGGTTTAATCTTGAAGAGAGCGGAGACATCGCGGGGTCGGCTAAGAGGAGGCATGGAGAGGAGAGAGAGACGAACTGGAATTGGAGAGCATTTATATGGCGCAGTGTGTGACATGATAGGATGTGACCAGTGACGTGCGGTGAGGTTCATGGCTGGTGAAGCACTGACGTCATCATAGTCAGATTTACAAACATATGAACTCTACAGAGTAGTTTATTCACCATTTGATTGGCAACAGTTAACGTATTTTGTTTAAAATTTCATGTCAGCATTCTTTATATATACAAACTGTAGCATAGAAAAAAATAATTTAAAAAAACGTTTTTATCGTGTTACCTTTAGTCCATGCGCCGCTCCTTCTGAAGAAAGGCATCGATAACTTCTTTGTAGAAGCCTTCGTTATCTTTCTTCAGTTTTAAAAGTCTCTCCGTCTCAACGGAGATCACTGCCAGTGAAGAAAGTCGTCCTTGATCAGTCCTGTTCCGACTGTATGTTTTCAGTGCTGAGAATGCCAATCTCGTCTACTTCTACAGCAACAAATGGGGCTACACCGATCTCCTTTTTAATGTCATTTCTAATGACATCACCAACTGCTTCAATTAAATCGTTCTGTATTCTGTTTCACAGGCTAGAAAATATAGTGGATGTCCCAAAATGACTCGCTAGCCTGTCATCTTTCTGAGCGAAAGTATGTAATAGTTCAACATAGTTGCCACGATGAGCAGAGCATTTACTTTCATCATTTCCACGAAATTCCAGCTGTTGTTTGGCAAGGAAGCAGGTGGCATTGATGAGATCTTTTAAAATCTCCCGCTTCTCCTTTACCTTAGCATTGTCGATGCTGATGTTGAGTCTTCGCTCATTTTTGATGAGGCTCCGTTGTAAATTTTTCAGGTCGCAATATCCCATTTGAGTCCAGACATTGTCACAAGTTGAGAACAGAAGGCAGGAAACGCAGAAAAGGCGGTTTCTTGCTGGACCTCCACACAGCCAGCCTTTCCGTGTGTACGAGTCCGCCTGAGAAGAGCGAGTATTGTGTCCCGTTGTCTGAAGCAAACCTTTTAGCTCCGGTGTTGGTCTTCCTTTAATTATTACCTCCTGCTTCGATTGAAAGTCCAGTTTAGAAAATTCTTTCAATTTAGATATGTAATCTTCTATTCTGAAAGTGAGGCCAAGCAACACGAAAAAATGACTGCAGGGTTGCACTTTACTTGCTAACTGTTTACTGTAGCTTTCTGTCTCTAATTCTATTATTCTGCAGACGTGGAGTAAGAAGTATCTCTGGAATCACAAGCGCCCCCTGCCTGTCATGAGGCGGGAGAACTGTGTGCCTCACCTACGCACAGCGTTTTGATAAAAATAAAACAAAATAAACACTGTAGTATAGTGTTTATAATGTACAATGACTCTACATTATATACACCAGCTAAACTGTAGAAATTTAGTTCATATACTAAACGTGTTTGAACGCTTTAATAGCGATATGCAGAAGGACAGCAATGCGGTCTCACTGCAGAGCAAGCCAGCACAGTAAGCATAGTGATTGCGCAATCCATGGTGAGGATCAGCCGGCTGGTGCCTCACTGCTCGTCTCTACTTAGTATTTGAACGTAAATGTGAAAATTCAGCGATTTTGAAAAAAATCCTGAAACGGTGAAGTTAAATGGACAAGAACTTTAAACTACAAATCACTAAATACATATAACTGTTTAATTTATTTTTTCATTTGATATTTCCATGACAGCTTTCCATGATGACAGGTGACACTGCCTCCCCTGCCTCCACTGACTGCACGTCACTGGATGTGACGTAATGTAGATGCGACATAATGTAAAGGAAGGCAGGATATGATGTGTCAGGAAGTCCAAAATGTAAACACAGATTAGAAAGCAATGTTTAAAGATGTTTGTATAGCGAATTACCCCAACATCTTCCCCCTGACGAACATATCTAACATCGGTGGAGGTGAACAGAAAGAACAAAGAAAAGAAAATCACAAAATAAAACAATCACAATGGAAACAATTTCAAATTAAAGTCATATCATTCGCTACAACAGTCAAATCTTCATGGCATCCTATGTGGTGATCACCAGGAGGAACGAAATTGTTTGTAGCATTTGTCGCAAGCAGGGCCCAGGGTGTGATACGGATGAGCTGGTGACTGGGAAAGAGGGTGTGATCTGTCGGCTCATTGACGTGCATCGGGAATCTTCTTGGCGAACGATGTCCTTGCGAATCCAGATGAAGCTGGTGGCTGCTAAGACGGCTAGCAGCTCCGCAACCGGTCCATCCCACGTTAGTGTGGTCCACGTCATTCCCTTCAGACACGCAGCTCCGTCCTGTGGAGAACAAAAGAAGACTTGTGCCAGGTCACATGTCGAAAGGATGGTTTCATTCTACACATCACACTTTCTTCGCGTTTCTTTCCCTATCAAAGTCTGTCTCATCATTTAGGCTCTGCAATGCATTCTCTCACAGAAATGGCAGTAAGTCATTGTTAGATGTTAGTTGGTTCGTACATTGTTAGTGGTTAGTGAGTCTGCATTTCTGGAGGGCACCACTTTCTTGGGGAATGAGGTTGCAGCCAACATCACTCACTACCAAAAGTGAAAATTTTGGTAATGATGATCTGAGCTATCGTCACTCCCCCTTGTTGAGAGATGAAAAGTCTCAATTTGCCAACTGGGAACGTGTTTGCGTGGAAAACACGATCCATCTTTGACATTGCATAGATTATCAATTTGTATAAAACCATTTGTCAATCATTGTTCCAAAATTTTGGAGGCCAAATTACGGCATGTCTCTCAACACCCAAATAGGAACCAATTCATGTGGCCTGTACCACGAAAATTATTTCTGCCATTGCATCTCCAACGTTGAATATCTTTTGTTCGATCAAGCCTAATTGTCACAATTCGTCGCTCGCTAGGGGTTGGATGAGAAATATTTTAACAGCATTCTGAATGTCTACACCTTTGGAAATCAAAACTATTATCAATAGGGGCTTGTCATTGATCCCAAATCATCAGTTGGGTGTGCCAAACTCTAGATGTGCAGGTGCATCACACCAGCCGTTGCGGCTTTCCTTTGTCGGATCTTCTATGACAACTGAAACAGAGATTACATTTTGTTTCCAAAAACATCAAGAATCAAAATGCAGAATCAAAATGCTACAACTGTGATTCAGCAGCGTCTGCGCTTAGAAAATCACAGGATGGGTGGATGCAAATGGCTTGTGCATCTCACAGTTCATCAATTCGTCCTGCAAATTGAACACTTTCTCAACCACCCTCCCACCTCTGTTTGCGAATTGTTGCGGTCCACATCATCTGCATAAAAGCATAAAGAAAAAAAGGTTAGTCGTCAAATTTTGCAACTCAACCTTATCCAATTTGTTATCGTCATCAAATTCAATATGTATATCGTATATATGAATCAAATCATCTGTTCAGTGACTTCAGGGGGATGACAATTGTCAGGTCAAAACAAGTATAATGATCATGTCACAATCATTATCTTAATAAATCTATAAACTTTTATTTTATGAAAAGTCCAACGATATCAACTGGTGAATCTCTTTTAAGTAATTAATCACAAGCGAATCAAGTAACATTTACCATGCCAATTCCATCCAATTCTAGATAAATGTTCCTGTCATTTAGCCTAATTTACTGACTATTTTATTAACTTTTTCCAATTGAACTGTCATTTTATACAATTTTCATATCATTTTGGATTCGCCCAAATCAGGATTTCAAAATTATTCGTCCCGATCGCAGACAAAAACATTGGAATCCTGACTTCAAGGTGTTCAATTCTCTTAGTGAAAACACATTATCCAATCCAACAAAAACACTTTACTTTTGCCTTCAAATTCATTCAAGTTCGGCTTCTGTTTATTCATCTGTTTGTTGGCTTATTTATTTGTTCACTCAGTCTAATTTGCCTGCCTAATTAATGTAATTTTTGTTTCAAGTGGACGGTATTCATCAAAGAGCTATGGGAAAAAAGTGTTCATGAAGACGTCGAACTGACGGCATGATTGGACAGGTTTCCCGATGAGACAGGATAGTCGTCTGCACGGCACCCCGTCGAGTCCTCTTGTAATGACAAAGCAGTCTCTTGTCCTGTGAAGAAGAGAGAACTGGGCGGCAGATTTACATGCGGCAAGAACAATCTTTTTTTGCACAATACGTTTGTCAATGTTAACGCAAACCTTATTCATTTTATTTCCATTTATTTACCTAATCGGCGAACGAATAAATTTGCCGATCCTAGATTGCGGATGTGAATTTACCCCCCCCCCCCCACCTCCTCTTTCGGGCAGAGAAGGAAGGAGGGAGGACTGGGCTGTCCGCTCTCTCTCGGCAGCCCCCCCCCTTTGTTTTAGCGAAGCACACACAACGCGCGCACATACACAAAAATACACAAATACAATGCACGCACATACACGAACGCACAAAATGAAACGCACAAAAAGGGAACACACAAGACACAAGATAAAAGACAAAGGACAAAAGACAAGTCACGGACAGACGGCTCCTCCAAATGACCCCCCCTCAGCCGACCCCTCGCCCACGAACTGTCCTCGGACATTAAAACTCCCTGGGAAGCGACGCAGCAACCGCTAGCAGTGCTGATAATGCGCTAGTGTATGTTAATGCATTAATGTTACGGTAATCCACGATCTATTGCAGCTGCAATTAAAAAAAAAAAGAACACATAATCGTCCGGCTCCAAATTAATAAATCAATTTTTCGCCAGCCCTCGCCCGACAATTCCAGGAGTTCAACCCTTCTGAAGAATAACCCCCGGAATTGCCCCGGTCTTACAGCATGGCTGCCGAGCGTACGGAATCTTAACCCGTACAAGCATTGGAGTTTCACGTAGTAAGTCTACACCCACAGAGCTCGGCTAGAATTGGTCTACCTTACCACATTCATCTGCTCAAGCTCACCGATGCGCAGAATAACCATAAATAGAATTACTTTTGGCAGAAAGAATTCCACAATACATTCACTCAACATAGCTGCATGCTAGCGGTGCCACTCACCCGTGAAAAACATCCTGAGTGACGGACACCAGAAGGGAGGGACGGCCCACTCTTTCCAAACACTCTCGAAAGAAAAAGAGAGCTTCGGTCACTGGAAGCAACACATGGCCCACTCCTCTCTCCCCCCCCCCATCTCGAAGTCATCAGCTAGGACCCGAAGTCTTCCGGCACCAGTAATAATGGGTTTATTTTGATCGTTCGTCCCTGATTCATTGTTTCTACAGGCGTTGATGGCAGAGGATGGTGAAATCATCAGGAAGCAAGGTGTTGAACAGAAAGTTGGTTTAATCTTGAAGAGAGCGGAGACATCGCGGTGTCAGTTAAGAGGAGGCATGGAGAGGAGAGAGAGAGGCGAACTGGAATGGGACAGCATTTATACGCCGCGCAGTGTGTGACGCGATAGGATGTGACACATCTGTGTAAGCTCTCAGTCGTACAGGAGTGGTCCATCGAGAAGGTTTCTTCAGCCGTCATCTGTACAAATTTGAAGGTTTCGGACGTTTCGCCTCCTATCCGAGAGGCTTCGTCAGCGAACTAAAGTCTGACTGGTCGTATCGGCCCTATTTATATATCCCTAATGTCCAGCCATGGCAGCGCCGGACACAGCTATGATAGGTCCCTACTCTCAGGTTGGGGGGAGCAGAGGAACACTCCCTGTGGCCCCACTAATTGTTCCTACATTCCTGACTAACGACTGGCCCATTTCTGCTCCCCCCAACCTGAGCGTAGGGACCTATCATACAAACATTGGGGAGACTCAACAAATTCTCAAAAAAAGACTTTATCAACATCGCAGGGATAATACAAGTGGGCCTCAATCGGCAGTACATTTGCACCTAAAAGCTAGCAACCACTCATTTGACGACAATGAGGTTAAAATCTTAGCGAAAGAACATAGATGGTTTGAAAGGGGGGTAAAAGAAGCGATTCTTATAAAACAACAAAATCCTTCATTAAACCGGTCTGGTGGGGTGAGGTTCAATTTGGATCGTTCATACAATAGCCTGCTTAGGCAAAACAGAATTGTCTAAAAGTGATTGACAACTTTGTAAGACGAGTACAGGTTTGCTTGCAACGAAATGGTGAACATTTGGAACACATCTTGGGAAAGCCATAAATTGACTACAAATTTACAGAAATAGCTGAAACTGGTAAATAATGTGTGGTTGTAATTTGAAATAGCTTTTTAATCAAAGCCACAATTGAAATTTTCATGGGTACGCATCTTTTTGGGTCACCCTGTATCAATGCACCCCCACGCACACAATATCAAAGCGCCCCTACACACAATACATCATTATTTGCATAGCGCTTTCACAACAGCTGTCACTAGAACAATCCACCTGAAAAAAACATTTAACAGTCAATTGTATTTCAATATTTGCACCATAATTCAGAAGAATTGTGTATGTCACTCCTTCTAAACCCACGAGAAATCCTACTCATACTATGTTCCACATCAATTCCATATAAATCACCTTGCTCAAGGGCACTTCAATGGAAGTTGGGAAGCCATTTAAAAATATCTGCAGCGATACTTGGAAAAATGACCCCAGACTACAGGTTTGTGTTTCCCCAATCACAATTTAAACACAAGAACCAGGTAGCTGTGGCTGAAACTTCCACCTCACATTTTACCAGAGCGTGCATTTGATTCCAGTATACACCAATTAATTATTAAAAAAACAAACAAACAGAAGAAAGGCAAATATTTTGAAAGATAAACATTTTATTAGAGTCACTTGTAATTAAAATTTAGGAACACCAATTACAAAAATAATTAACACAAAGTAAATACAATCCTTAAACAATTGTAATACAAAGCTCAGTTGATGTTTATCCTTTGCACGGATATCCCACTAAAAATATTCACAGTTGAATTTCTTGGCCCATACAGGATCTCAGCATGTCACTCTCACAGTTACACATACTTCAAATAAATAAATAACATTACTACGAATAATACAAAAATACAGCTATGAGAATGGTAGTTCTGTGTTCCTGTTGAGGGTGCGCGTAGACGCGGGAAGGCATTGCTCTCGGATGTCATCACTTACATCAGCTGTTTGGCAAAATGCGTTAGTAGTGAGACAAATTGTCCTCTTTCAGCAAAAGCGACACGCAGCTGAGCCAGCTTCGACTGGTGGGCATCTCCCCGACAATCTCCCACGTGTTGGTCTCCTCGCAGTACCTCTCGATTGTGTCATGATACCTAACAGAGTGAGATCAGGCATCAAGTTCATGCGACAGAATGCAAAGCGACAGAATGTCTTGCTTTACTCTCACCTGTCCCATCCTTCCTCTCCTCCTAGGACATAAATCTTTCCATCCACCACAGCAGCGCCGGGCCGGTAGCGTCGTTCTTTCATTGGGGCGCACATGGTCCACTGGTCGGTCTTGGGGTTGTAGCACTCAACCTTGTCTGTGTTTTCCTTTGAGGCGTGCCACCCCCCTAGAGTTAAAAATGAAAACTGTAGGATGGCCATTTGATTCACTGAAGCACAGAGGTTCTCAAGCACTGGTGTCAAAGTCAAGGCCCGGGGGCCAAATCTGGCCCGCCACATTATTTTATTCGGTCCGCAAAAGCAAATCAAACTTGTGAAATTCCATGATGCTTGCTAAAGTCGGAACAACAATCTCAAATCCCATATATATATATATATATGTCCCATATAAACCACAATAACAGTCATTGTTCTTGACATCAAATTTGAAAACGAATTAGTGATTAATTTGTTGTGCGTTCTAAACGCAATATGTGGAGTGGATGAAACATTGTAATGGTTTCCTGCAAATTCACAAGGGCCCTCGAGAGGAAACCGTTACTACAATGTGGCCCGTGGCAAAAAATGAGTGACACCCCTGTTCTACATAAAGCCTTTTACACTAAAATAAAATAATCCAAAAGCCTAGCAGTTCTTCAAAAGTGAGGTAGAAGCTTTCTTATTAAACTGTATATTTCATATTATTGCGAGTTACAGTAACATTGTCAAAAGTAATGATATATTTCAAAGAAAAGATACAGTAAAGTCTCGTTATATCGATATTCAAGGGAGTCCGAAAAAATATCGATATAACCGGGACTATCGATATATCCGACCCTGTTTGCATGTAATTTTCTCCGTGCGTGCATAGAAATAGTATCGATATAACCGGGACTATCGATATATCCGATATCGATATAACGAGACTTTACTGTATTCCAAATAAGTTCAAAATTTTCCTAAATAAATTTAAAACCCATTATAAGAGATTAAATGCAAGTCTATTGTCATGCTTAAAAGAATTAAGGCTTAACATAATAATATGAGGGTCAATTTTTTGTTGACTAAAGCACTGGATATCCTTTACTTTTCCTTTCTTCGAAATAATTCTAAAATATCCCAGTGGGATAGAAAATATGTTGTTTCTCTTATCAAGTATGCTTATGTCTCAGAAACAGTCGTTGCTGATGTCACCTATTATTTGACTGTTTTGTGTGGATTTTTAATTGCGGGTAAAAATGACCCACAACATAATCAACATGATTTTTTTCAACATAAGATGAGGGTTAAACAAACTAATTTAAATATAGTGCATGGCATTGAATTACATTTCAATGGTAGTCAAACATTATGCACTGCCTGAACATGGAAATTAGTGATTACTTTCAAATACAACACAAGATATTTTTAGGCAGATAAAACACTTGCGCATCGTCTTCATAACGAACAGAGAGACCAAAGGTAACGCTCCACTTTCCCCCCCTCAAGCGATTCTTTGTACACATGATCCTCAAGTCGACAAAGTAAATGGAAATAATCTACCTATGACATAAATCTTTCCTTTTAGCGTACAAGCTGCTGAACCAGACCGAGGAATCTGCATTGGGGAAACTTCTGTCCATGTAGCTGTTTTAGGGTTGTACACCTGTGTGTGATCAGAGCCGTCGCCGTCCTCCAAAACTGCTCCGCCTGCAAGACAAACCAAACGCACACAGTCAATAAGTGAGCAGGAAGGTTGCGGGAATTCAAACAGAGTGAACAAAACTTGTGACGACTAACTAGTGACGATGATCGCGAAATCCGTCGAGTAATTTAAATCTGCCTTGGAAGATATTTGAAGTACAAATTACAGCACATTAGGAGTATTTCCTACCAGTAACGTAGAGAAGACCGTCCAGCGCCACAACTGCGGGACTTGTGACTGCCATTTTAACAGAACTCGCAAATTGCCAGGAGTTGGTGTGAGGGTTGTAGCATTCCATTGAGGCCAGACGAAAACGACCTTCCCAGCCACCCACAGCATAAACAAATCCATCCAGCATTACCAGGCCTGAGAAATTGAGAGAGAGATGTTTGATTTAGTCAAATTGCATTTTTGAGCTTCTTAACTCATTCAGTGCCAGTCACAAATTAATTCGGGAATTGAAAATATGACATAAAACGCCATTTCCGAATTTGTTCAGGTTTTGTTTTTTCATGCTTAGGTGTCGATAAAGCACTGGCCATGGCCTCTGGCAATGTTTTTCTGTTCCACAAGGGGGGCAGCATTTCCATTATTTTCCCATGTTAGCGGTTTGTTCCAGCGTTAGCTGTGAAAGCGCATTATCAACCAATATGTATGTATTGCATTTTGGACAGCCGCCCTCATTTCAAGATCATGTAGCCCCTGGATCAATTTTCGGGTGTTCTTATTGGGTAATTTGGCCTGTCCGTCAATAGCAATAGCACGGGTGGTGACAATTGGTGGTGATTGAACACCCGGTAAAAGGGCGAGCCAGTGGGCTGTCACAACGTCGTCGCCGTCCAGAGCGCGCCCCTCCCCTCCTGTCTCCTCCTCCGCTGCTCCTTGGAGACGGCCCCTCCCGTCCTGACTCACCCGGCTACCGCACCTGCTTTCGATCCCCTTGATTGTGCCTTCTGGCTATAAAAGCCACTCCTACCTTACTGTCTTTGTCGGAGTATTCTAGGAAGTTCCCCGCTACTACCACGCCACCAGGTCTGTTCAGTTATTGTCCTCCTTGTCACCTTTTTGATTGTTTATTTTGTGCGTGTCTCATGAAAGACTCTTTTATTGGAACTCTGTCTCACTGTGTATTTTGGATCCAAACCTTACCGCCTTCTGTCGTCCCTCGAGTCTTGTCCCTACGCCTCGAGTGAACGTGACATGGGCGAGTGGAGAGTGAAAGAAATGTTTCTAGAACCGGGCTGTCAGAGAGCGGCGGATTCGTACCCTCCTCCTTAGAACCTCCTTAGAAGTGGCGGCTAATAACTGGATTTGTAGTCGATTGACTTGTAAAAGTAAACGATGGAAGACCGAACGGAACTCTGATTGGGACTCACCGGATCATATCTCCTGTGTCATTGAGACATCACGGGAGGGAACTCGTTGAGGACGGAGGGGGACATTAATCTTTTGAGTCCATTGGACTTCTTCAACCCCTGCTTCCACCACTAAGTTGAAGTGGCTTTTGGCCTAGCGCTTGTGGACCATCGGGGTAAGTTACTCCACACCGGGTGGCGAGGAAAGACGCGGCCGTCTTCGCGGCGGCCGTCTCTGGACATGAGCCTAGGCCTGATTAACAAAGGCCTAAGCCCCTCCATCCCGAGGGGTGTAACGATATTTCACGCTTAATGTCGGGTTCGTTTGATTATGGATGTGGTGGTTGACGCTATGCGAAAATCTACTGAGAGGGAGGGGGGTGCTATTGCCAAACAAGATACTCACCTTTATTCCTTTATTATTTTCCGCTCACGCACATTTAGTGGAGCAGCAGCAGATGAACTATTAGTCTGAGACGCCTCGGAACAGGCATTGAAGTCATAACTCCAGACTCATATCATTAAGGAATTAGCTCTTTTTCTTACTAAAGGATAGAGTCTAAGATTTCTCACACGGCCCTGAATGTGTATGTAGTCCTAATACGCAATACAGTGACACCTCACCTTACAAATTTAATTGGTTCCCAGAAAGTGTGTGCAAGGCGAAAAGTGTGTCTTCCAAACATTAATTTCCCATAGCATAGGAAACCATTAAAAATGACACATCACTGTCTACTAAATAAGCCTTGAAACTACACAAAATATACCTTACTTTATGTATAATAAATGTGCTACTGCATTGTAATTAAAGAAATAAACTGTACTGTAAAATAAAGCCGTTTTATTTAACTTTGTGATAGTCGTCTGTGTAAGTCGTACAGGAGTGGTCCATCGATGAAAAGGTTTCTTCAGCCGTCATCTGTACTTCTTTGAAGGTGTCGGACGTTTCGCTTCTTATCCAAGAAACTTCGTCAGCTGTGTCAGTTCGTCAGTTGTGATGGTCGTTGATGTAGTTCCCTATTGATGATATCCGAGTGAAGTTGCCGTGCTTTCTCTGCGATAATACCCTCACACACTGTCCCTTACTAGCGGCTTTTCGTTAATCCATATCAACAGACGTTTTTCAAATTCTTCTATTGCCTGAGACCGTTGCGTAGACCAGTGATTTTCAACCACTGTGAAAGATTGTCAGGTGTGCCGTGAGAAACTATCCAATGCCCCTTTTTCAAACGAAAAATTTTACCAACATTTATTTATCATTTTCTGCCAATATTATGTCATTCTCTGGTGTCTGTGCTGAAAAGACTGGGAGGGTAATTTAATATTTGTCCGCGTGGCACTGATTGCCTCTTTCCTGCGAGATGGTTCGTGGTGTGAGCCAAAAAAATTCCAATGTAAAAAAATGTGCCCTGGTTCAAAAGCGGTTGAAAAACACTGGCTTAGACAACACAGAAACACCCTTAGCCACACGTGGCAATGGTTAACTTAGCATACTGGTACTGGGACACTAAGTCACACCTCGTTCATGTTTTTCGACGATCCTCTTGCTCGACCGTCATTTTGTTTTGTGTCCTCTTCGGCTTAACACTAGCTTGTGGTGGGGACTTTTTCGGTCACAAAAAGCAAAAGTATCCACTCCGTAACAAACTACATCCACACTGAGTGCACTCAAAGATAGTGGATGTGGAAAAGTAGTCAGGCAGCCACAGTGGCATTGTTCGGCCGTGTGGTTTGGTGTTCTTCCGCCGAGAAACTAGTCCGCCAGTCATTGTGGCGCTCCATGTGTTTCCCAAAAACTGGTTTGTATGCCAAGATTATATTCTCACGAATTTAATGTTCGTAAGGCGAACAGTTTGTTAGGTAAAGAATTCGTAAGCAGAGGTATCACTGTATTATGTGGGTCCAGGAATTCAAGTGACAATGAAAAAAACCCTGGCACTGGAGTGGACACATTTTTGCACGTCTGGCAGTGAATGAGTTAATGTGCTGCTAAACAGAAAGCCTCACATCTGGGCTGAGAATTGAGCACAACAAGCAGTGAGTGAGTTCGAAGCACGAGTTTGAGACGTTGCCATGTTTATGATGGCAACCCACTGAGACAGACTCACCGAGTTCTGAGCGAGATGTGTTCATGGGTGCCATTTCCATCCAAGTCTCGAAGCACGGGTCGTAACGCCACATCTCTCGACTGGCCGAGCCATCCGGGAACTCCCCTCCGGCCAAATATAGAGTGGAGTCTACGAGGGAGACAGGAACATATCATGATGCAGCTTGACAGCATTCTGAATGACAAGAAAGGAGTCTAGAAGGTGCCCATTCCACCATGACGACTGTCATCCTCTCCTCTTTTATCTAGACCTGCTTCATGTAATAAAGTGTTTGTCTTGTAATCAAACATCATAGAGTACATGAGGAAAACGAAAAGGTTTCTTCAGCCGTCATCTGTACTTCTTTGAAGGTGTCGGACATTTCGGTTCCCATCCAAGAAGCTTCGTCAGCAAACTAAAGTCTTACTGGTAGTTTCGGTCCTATATATATAGCCCTACTGTCCCGAAATGGCAATGCCGGACTCTGCTATGATAGGTCCCTGCTCTCAGGTTGGGGGGAGCAGTGGACTACTCCCTGCGGCTCCTCTGATAGCTTCTATTGTTCTGACTGACGACTGGCCTGATTGCCCAATTGGCCCTGGTATCACCTCATCAGCATGACTAATCCTATGTTTCCGAAGCAATCTGTTCGGTTCTAATTCTTGTTTCTCATCTGGTTCGGTGTTCAACGAAGTTCTGTGATAAAAATATCAGCGAGGACGATAGATGGTGAACAAAAAGCTACTTTATTCTAGTGAAATAAAAAGAAGCACATCTCTCGTTGGAGCGAGGAGCGAAGAGCACGAACAAAAGCACAAAGAGAGGTGAGCCCTCCCGCTCAACCTAGTTTTAAAAAGACACAGCAGAGATCTGTTGTCCAATCAGCTACGGAGAAGTTTGTTGGGAGAACATTTAGACTAATAAGCTTCATACATCCATGTAGACTAAATTAAACATGCAATAACATTATATGTACTAAGCTAAACATGGAATAACATAATATGTTTACGAATGTGCATAAAAACATTCTATCACAATCTATTGTACAAACGATCCAAATTGAACCTCACCCCACCATTATGGTTCAGGGAAGGATTTTGCTGTTTTATGAAAATAGCTTCTTTTACTCCCCTTTCTAACCATCTATTTTCTTTCGCTAAGATTTTAACCTCATTGTCATCAAATGAGTGGTTGCTAGCTTTTGTTGACTTACGTGAAGTGCTTTGTTACACCTGTTGCAAAAGCTCCCCCTCTCATGGCGCCCGCTGTGCGGCTGCCTCTACGGCAGCTCCTAACACTTTTTAAATCCCTTTCCGTTCTACTATTTTGTTTATTTATTTTATTTCCATTATGCATAGAATACTTTGTATCTTTTTACCCTCCCCCTTTCAATTTTGCTGCTGTATATTGCAAATTTCCCCAATGTGGGACTATGAAAGGCTTTTTGATTCTGACAGACACACAGCAATCAGAGAGTCAAAAGCAGCAGACATGCATCGCATTTGTGCATTTTGCGCATTTATTCTAAACAGAAAAAAGTCAATAACATTTCAAGTATAGAGTCAAACCTCAGTTTTTCGAACGCCTCGCTTCTTGACCAATTTGGTTTTCCACCACAGATTTTGTGTTTTTTTTTTTATGCTGAGGTTTACAACCGAAAATGGGTTCTCGAGCAAACTGAATGCACCACTCGAATCCACTCCTTCTACGTCACTTGTGTTGCGTCTCATTGGGACCAACGCGTTATTATACCTGCCAACCTTGACGTAATGAGCACAGTTTTCATTATCCCATTCCGGGTTATGTTTCATAAATGAAAATGATGTTTTTTTTTTAATTTAGAACAGGCGATCGGCACAGTGCCAGCTGTTAGCTTCCTTTACATGAATTGCGCCTGGAATCAAGAGTTAGCATTGTTTTTATCATTGTCATGTAATGGCATCTGCCGGAGAAAAATAAACAAAAAGTTTGAAATCTAAAAGAAAACTACAGTCGTTTCATGAGGAATACTCCCAAGCATCTCCAGGAATTAAACTTTGGTCAAGGAAAAGTGAAAATGACGCAAACTGCAGTGTGTGTCGACAAGATTGGATGAATCAACGACAGACTTTATTTTATACACAGTGAGGTTATTTAATGATTAAATGTGGTTGAATAAGGACTCGGGTTACGTATATACTGTGTATAACAAACATATTTTAGCTTTTTCAGTACTGCATCATTTGTCTTTAGTATTATGAGATAGCTTCATGTTGTGGATCTCCGCTGATATAAAAAACAATTTATAGTGCTCAAAGATGTGATTTGCTATAATTCATATCAATTGCGAGTCATTTCTTTTCACTATCCTTGGTACCTTATGTGTAAATAACACTGGGCTGTATGTTTGCTTTCAGAGGTGGAAGACGAGTCATGATATTTTAATGATTGACAAGTTGAAATATGGGTATTTTTTCAGAAGTATAGCTTTGACATCGATCAACATTTTTATGGTGTTTATATCCGAATTTGAAGTAGCTATAATGTTAAAAATCGTTTGGCTTCAACTTTTCCTGGACCGACCGGGGCCTGTGGCTTTTTTTTGATTTCAGAAGTTGGCAGTTAAGCATTATCCTCATGTAACGTCTCGTTGTGAGCAGGCGTGTTTGTAATCTTCAATCACGATAAAATAAAAAGCAGACATTGATTTAATGGGTTATAATGGGAATGTTTCAGTTTTCGAACAGGTTTCTAGAACGGATGGTTGAAAACCCAGGTTTGACTGTATTCCACCACAACAATGTCATGTGACCATCTGACCCTGCAGTATACAGACGGTATTAGTTGCTGATTTACACAGTGGCATATGACTTGCGTTGGCTCACCTGACACCACGAGCCCATGCTTGCTCACAGCAAATGGCAGGCAAGCATGATCCCGCCACTTATTCGTCACGGGATCGAAGCTCTCCACACTGCGCAGGACCACTTTGTCGTCCTCTCCGCCAACTGTTATGATGACTTCCGATGTGCCTGATCCCATGGAAACGCAATAATCGTAACAGAGGCTTGTGCTCACCCCCCCGCCCCCCAAAAAATAAAAAAAATATTGTGACAATAATGTGTTGCATAGGAGTCACTTATTTTCCAATTAAAAAAAGACATTCGTCAGGTACTTCATATAATTTGTTTGATAATAAAATATTGACCTGTGGATCGGCGCGGCCGTACCCGGGAGCAGAAGAGCTCCCTTCGGCGGTCCTTCAGCAGTAGGTAGTCTTTGGCCTCAGAAATAAGTCTCTGGCAGCTCTGGTTCTCCTTCACCACATCCAAAGACTCAATCATGTCATAGAGGTAGTATGGGCTGATGAGGGGCAGGCGCACATGCTCTAAAACCTTTAGAAAATGAGTGAAGAACAAAGTCCTTCAAATTTTACAGCATCAGACTGCACAGACTCACAGCAACTACGCACTGCACAGTTCAAATCTGACCTTGTCAAAACTTTGCTTGCGGGTTGGGCATTTATTTAACCACAGTATGGCGGCCTCAAACACCAATTCCTCTCTGGACACGTTGAGGTGGTCACTGGCAAGGATTTCAGTTAGTTTGTCCACACACAATGACAAAAACTCATCCTGCAGGAGAGAATTTAAACCTTCACTAAAGGGGCGCTGAACAATTTATTGCATCCAAACTATCTGAGATGTTTACGGTATTAAAACTTTGAAAACATTTTCTGTGTACCGTCTTTCTTTATAAATAGCTCATATTTCAAATTGGGCACATGCAGTTTATAGACAGGTGTGGGTGGTTTAATTATGTAAAAATGTGTTTTTTTTTCCTTTAAAAATGTACTGGGTGAGGCTAATAATCTAGTGCGCTCTGTCGTCCGGAAACGATAGTTTGTTCAGTGCCTCTCACCTGCTGGCAAACACGGCTAAAGTGCTTGAGAATGTACTCCATGCTGCGTTTCTCCAGCAGCTTACAGGAGTGAGCCTCAGCAAAGCAGTGGATGCCAACACAGTTGATCTCATCCATCTGACGCTCCATGAAGCGGCAGCAGGCCTCTCGCACGGCCATCATGTCCAGCAAATTGGCTGCGGCCAGCAGCGCCTGGACAGAACAGAGTTTGTTAAATTTACGTACAACAGTAGAGTTCCGTTGCATAAACATTGGAACAGCGATTTGATAACTGGCACGCCTGGACGTGATGCCATCAGATGTATATTCTTTTTTTCGGTTCTTTTACGGTCTTGTAAAAAAGACAAGAGAAATACACAATGCGTTTGGTTAACTGACAATTTCAGAAGAAGAAAAGCTCATCCAAATTGAAAAAAAGACACCTTGAACTGGAGAAAATGGTTGGCAAAATAGTGCGTTTCAAACATCTTCCATGCATTTTTACCTTTAGTTTTGGAATTTATTAAGTTCATAGAGTTGCTTGTTCTGTAGCCACAAGGGGACACAAGCCAGTGTCTTCTTGTGCCGCTCCCAAGCTCGGATAAATACAGAGGGTTGTGTCAGGAAGGGCATCCGACGTAAAAGCTTGGCCAAAACAAACATGCGGATCAAACATCTGAAAATGCAAGACACTGATTCGCTGTGGCGACCTCTTGAAGGGAAAAGCCGAAAGGAAAAGAAGAAGTTTGCTTAACTGCATGCTTGTGAAGTGTGCTGAGGTCTGGCATATTTTGCACAAGCGTGGCCAAACTTTGGGAATATGTTTTGTGCCTACTAAATATAAGTTGTCACGACCTACCTGGACGTTCGCTTTGGAGATGTAGACCTCTGATGTATAGGCATAGCTCACCAACATGCCAACCATCTGTGGCTCTACTCCATTAATGGCCACACGCTCCTGTTTAGACTCCTTCAGTTCAGTGGTAAACATTGCCTAGTGGAGGTGAGCATCCAGTCACGACCCACGGTTTAGGGAATTGGTATCACGTGAAATGAGGATACCTCCACGACTCATTGTGGTAATATCAGCTCAGGGGTACCTGGAAGTAAGTGCTGAAGGAGGCCAGCACGATCCGGTGACAGGGGAACTCTTGTCCGCCGCAACACAGTGTGACATCGCAGAATGAGTTTTCTAGCCGTAGGGTGTTAAGGCCCTGCAAGACAGTGTTGGGGTGTCGGGCTTCCACAAATAAGTAATCTTCGCCGCCGCACGGAGATGCCGGAGTTGCGGGGTCGCGGGTCTCTAACTGGGGGTTTGCAATTAGAGAGTTGGCTGCCACAATTTCAGACATTTCCGACACTGGCGAGAAATCCTGGGAATCAGACCGAGAAAAAGAGGCACTTTTAAATGCCGTTCTAAACTGGGCAGTTAAACTGCACTTAGAATAACAAGATCTGAAGACATCTCAAGTCGATATATTACGGAAATTTAAAAAAATGACATCTCCGAATCTGGCAACCAGAGATCGACTTGTTAGCTCGCTCACTAATGAGGCTTAATTTAGCAAGGTAAAAGATAAGCTGTTGGTTTGACGAATATGTTCACTTCCGTTCGTCGTTTTAATTGTGTGCGGAGCAGCATCGTTGCAACTTTCGTAACAAGAGAGTGCAAATTACCTATAGGCATAACCCACCCACGAGCGTGCTCGTAGAGAGTTTTGATCCTGGCAAGGTACACAGTAAATATAAGCGGCGATTCTTCTTCTATTCATTGTGGTTGGGAAATAACTATTTAGGCTCGTTTCTGCCCCAGACTGGCAAAGAGGTGTAGTGTTTCCCGACATTTATTACGCCGGACACTCATTCGACATAAAATAATTTATTTTATGTGTCGATATATTTTATTTAAAATAAAATTTTTTTTAAATAAAATATATCGACACAATCCCACCACACCTGAAAAAATGTCCCAAATTTGCTCGTCAATTTATTAATGTGTAAAATCTGACCTTGTTTAATTGGACCTTGCGGGGAGCAGAGTCTTATTCTAAAACGTAGTTTTATTGTACTTTCTGCAAATCTCATGGAACCGCATACATGTTAAGTCTTACGATTTGGTCGGGAGACTCCCGATTTTGACCACAATACTCACAATAATTTGTAAGGTGGAAAAAAAGGAACTGTAAAAACAAAATTCATTTTAATATTGTCACATTCGGATTGACAGCAAGGGGTGGGGCCGCGCCTCCACGCTTCCACCACCTGCTGTCAATCCCCTCATTATGTCACCTGGTATTGAAACAGCATGTATTCACCTGTCATTTGCCAGTGTATTGAAGTTGCATCGCTACTGCCAGTCCCCAGGTCAGAGTCCTTCCGCTGCGTTTCTGTGGGTACTAGTGATTGGTCTCACGACACTGAGGCGTCGCTGAGTGCGCCGATCTTCCAGGGGAATACCCCGTGTTGGACCGCGTACCGCTTTAAGAAAGTCGCGTGATCACTACCGGAACCACTATTGATGAGCACTCAGAGGTACAGCGCTATGTCAGCGGGACACGTTGCACGCTCGGAAGACTCGCTCTTATACTGAAAGTCCATGGAGGCAACGTTCACTCACAGGTGTTTGCACACCCACTTCTTCAGCGTCTTGTGAGAGGATCTTCTCATGTTTGACAGATCAGTGTCAGACGACCCTGTCAAATGTTTCCTGCAAGTCCACCAAATGTCAGTATTTAGCAACAGTATTCAGCAACGCAGCGTCAAGACTGTCAATACAGTGTGTCACTGTGTCGAATCAATACAGGATGCCTCATCGACCCATCACTAGTAGGTACCCGGTCAGAGTCCCCCCACCCCCCTTAGTATTTGATACTTCTTGGGATTGTTCCTCGTCGCACTTCAGAGTGCTTTTTATTTTATTGTCTGTTTGTGTAGTACGCCGATCGGTTTTTCCCCCTTGTCCCACGAGTCGCACTTAGGTCATCTTTATTTTGTATTTGTCCTGGTCCACTTTGGGACCAGCGCATTCACGGATCTATTGTCTCAGCGCATTCACAATCTATTGTCTCTGTCGCTTGCTTTGGGGATCCAGCTATTCATTTTGTTCCGACGAGACGGCTCGCTCTCCACCTCGTTCGGAACGGGATATACGCTAATTAAATGTATATAAAAAGTTTGATGTTTCGCTTTATTTGTAAGTAGGTTCGTTGTCAAATCTCCCAGGCCGGTGTCACGCAGAGCTTGATCGTGGCGTGGAGTCGAGCAAGTCGTTCCGTGATGTCCGTCCGACGCCCGGCTTGTGCGGGTCTTTGCAAGTCTCTTTGAGTCTGTGAGTCCGAGACGAGTCTGATTCTCTCTGTCCCACGACAGCTGCTTTTATACCATTTTCAAGCGTGTGATATGCGTCAGGGTGAGACGTCTTTCAATTCCTTGATGTCCTTGATGTGCATTAAAGCTGCGGTGGGCACCGGTGACGCCATATATAAACAATGAACGCATTTTAGTGTTTTCTTAACTTCGAATTTTTGTAACTCTCACATTATTTTAACACACACAACAGAGTCGTGAGTATGAAAATCTCCCAATTTATGATCTCCGTAACAATGTATGGAACAGCATTTAATGGTCGTCTTGACCCTTGCCTTCACTCTACTGTACCTCATCAACATAGATGCATGTGGCGGCACAGGTGCGCACCGCGGCTTTGATGGGAATCTCAGCCTGACACTTTCCCAGCATTACATGCTGTTTCAGTCTAGGGGATTCAATAAAGTGCCTATTCTCCAACACATGCAAAAAAAATGTTTAACCCCCCCTTCCCGCTTGCTTATAACAAAGTATTATTCATTGCAGGTTCTGTTTATTCCTATCCTATGGCTTATTATTACAATTATTAATGATCCAATGGTGAGCACGTCAACCTCACAATGCAGAGGTTGTAGTTTCATACCTTGTTCCGGCTTCAGTATGTGGAGTTTGCATGATTTCTTTGGGCCCACATTGGTTTTCTCCAGGTCCTCGTGGTTTTCTCCCACTGTCCAAAAACACACATGGCAGACTGTTTTCACATTCCAAATTATCCCAAGCACAGATGGTTGTGCATCTGCGATTGGCTGGAAACCGGTTCAATGTCTTTTGTCTACTACCCGATGACGACAGGGGTCCAGCACCCATCGCGACCCTAGAGAGGATTCAGCGGATCTGAAAATTAATGAAAAAATAGGATGTCAAAACACATGGTTTGCACCTTACGAATGTAAACACAACCCAGACAAATTAGATCATGTTACAGTTTAGCAACATTTGTCTGAGACCAATCAAAAATATGATTTTGAACATTTCAAATAGTACAGGATGGCCCAGTGGTTGACTGGTTCGCACATCTACCTCACAGCGCAGAGATGCAGGGTTTGGTTACAGCTCCCGTCTTCCTGCGTGAAGTTTGCATGTTCTCGCCGTCCCTGGGTGGGTTCCCTCCAGGTACTCCGGTTTGCTCCCACATTCCACAGACCTGCATGGTAGGCTGATTGAACACTCTAAATTGTCCTCAGCTATGAGTGAGTGCAAGTTGTTCATGTCTGTGTGCTCTGTATTGCTTTGTGTAAGCGGGATCGGTAAATGATACAACTTCTGGATAGAGTTGAGGTTCTTTATTAGGACGGCTGTGTTGGTTGGAGGGAGAAGGCAATTGACATGTGTGGCTCTCGTAGGCTCTCATCAGACTGACTTGCAGCAGCGCGCATGCTCCTTTGGTTTATAGCCAGGTATCACTAGTAGAACATGCAAATACGATTTGCTCATATCATTACATCTCCCTTTCTTAATTGAATTCTTTACTTTTAACAAATGTAGTGAATTTAATTATTGGATTGGATTTGCCTTTATTAGTCTCGCAGTGGAGAAATTTACATTTCACAGCAGCAAAGTTGCTGGAAAGGCAGCCACTCTCGCGGCGCCGTCTTGAAGTCAAAAGAACAAAAAAAAACTAAATAACAAATAACATGACAACATAAAAACACAGAGTCATTCATTCTTAAGCACTTTCTGTACCCTCTTTGTATCATAAAACCCTCTTTGTTACATAAAGCAGTTCCAGATGAAAGAGGAGAGGATCAAAGCGTCTCTTCACCAGTGGATCAGGGACATCATGGTGGAATGTGCACGTCGACTATAAGCTAAATGTTGAAAGCAAACACGCAGCTGTAGCATCCATTGACGAAAAGAGATTGTCTCACATCTCCTGTCCCAAATAAATCCGCTTCAATTCCATCCCGCGACAGTTCCATATACGCATCGGCGCTCTGCGCTGACGCTCCTTCCTTCTTATCGCGGGCTCCTCAAGCCATGAATCCAACTAGCCGCAGACTGTCCAACAGCACCGACCTTCCACTGAACAAAGCGGGGCTGTGAAGATACTGCCCATTACAGGCGCAAAAAAGCACAATGGCCCCTTTGGTGTCCAGCGATGGCAGTCGAATGGCACCGACATTCCTCCCATTCAAAAACAGTACTGGCATATCCATGCTGCCGAAAAGGCGCAACCGCTCAGCACAATCTCCTCTTTGATGAATGTCGTGGTCAAAAATGCTGAAAAACAATCTGTATCCGTTCCACACGACGTACAACAACACAAAGTGACAAAAGAAAACACAAGAACAAGACAAAAACAACCACAAAAAGCAAGGCTCATCAGAGCACTTGCTGACAGCTGCCTACTCGGGCGCCATCTTGGACTCCTTTTATTATGTCAGTAATTAGCAAATTTAAACTGGAATAAAGTCTTTCCAAATTTTGCAATAATAAATGAAACATTCACATGAAACATTCAATCGTTTTTTTCACCACATGATCACTTAGAAAACATGTTAAATGGTTTCAATCAGTCTCTCAGGTGGTTTTGCTTTCCTTGAGGATTTTCGGATAGCATGTCCTGGATTTAGAGGGGTTACGTTGACTTTCTATGGTTGGGTCTTTGAGAAGATCTCGGCTGTTTCTTCTTAAAACAGCACCTTCCTCTGTCTGAATGTTGTATGACCTTGGTTGGACCTGACGCAGAACAGTCCCTTTCTGTGACCATGTGTCTGTTTTGACTTTGTACCGTACTTGGTGTGTAGTTCAGGTAGGTTCTGTGTTCCTCTGTCATGGTAGAACCTTTGTTTTTGTTTCTGTTGTTCTTTGATCTTCCTCACTTTCTCCCCTACCTTTGTCTTTAGCAGGTTTTCCGCAATGGGTAAGTTGGATCTCAGCACACGTCCCATGAGTACCACACTCGAGGGGCGTTGTGTGATACACCAGCAAGCTCTGGTAGAAATACGTTCCACTGTCTGTTGCCTTGTACATCAGCCGTTTCACAGTCTTGACAGAACTTTCCACCTAGCCATTGGATTGTGGAAAATGTGGACTTGAGGTGATGTGTTTAAAGTCCCACTCCTTCGCACATTTTCTGAACTTCTCATTGGCGAATTGTTGACCGTTATCAGAAAACACTTGGTTTGCAATCCCGTTTCTAGCAAATATGGCCATTTTTGATGATTTGTTTCAATTGTTTCAGTGTCATCTTTGTTTGTTTCCATCTGTATAATCTCCATCTTTGCATCTGCAACTGCCAATGCTCTGGTGATCATGATCACTGGTGGCACACTTTTGTCCACTGTGATTGTGTGTTCTCCTGGTAGGCAGCCTAACCCTTGAAACAAGTTTTTGTACTGCTCCATTAGTTGATCATATACTGTCTCTTTTTGTCTGTCCACGACAAAAACTCTCATCACTAGGTGTAGTCTCTCACATGCCGACAATCCTAGTAGACCCTGCACATCCCTTGGAACTATGATGAAAGATAGCTTACGTAATTGGCCTTTATGTGTCACATTCACAATGCATTTTCCTTTCATCGGTATGACTGCCCCCGCATAAGCTGTGACTTTCATGCTTGCCCTATGTATTTTTGGTCTCGGTCTGATCTTCATGAAATGAGTCTCTGAAATGACATTCACATTGGCTCCAGTATCCTATTTGAATTTTAGATGAATGTTGTTCACTTTCAGCGTAGTGATCCAATCTTTTTCTTCTCTTTCATCTTTTACAGCATTCACATAAAGTTCCTCCACTTCATAATGATCATCTACTGCATCTATCTTGCCTTTCATTTCTTGGTTCCTGCAGCAACGAGCATAATGATTTGCTTTGTCGCAGTTTTTACATATTTTCCCATATGCTGGACACTGCTTTGGGGGATGTTGCATACCACAACGCGTACAAGATTTTTGTTTGAATATCCTATTGTTGTTGGGTTAAATACAGAAATGGCACACATAAATGCCCTTTGGTCGGGAAAATACGGTAAATCAATTTTTGACTAAGGAGACCATTCTGGCAAAAAAAGTTAGAGATACTGAAGATCGTACCTAGGTGGGCTTGAACCCCAAATTTAAGGTTACCAGTGAAACACACTAACCAATTGCGCCACAGAGACACTTGCTAGGTGTATCTCTCAGGTCAGTTGCTGCCTCGCTCAGCATTTCACTCATTGGGGTTGGCTTCCCTATCTCATTCTTGGATGATAATTCATTCTTGGCTAAAGAAACTCACAACACTCCACAAGCGCTTAACAGCACAAATGAACCAGTTGCTGATGGATGGGACTCACCCAGGATGGTTAACTGAAGGGCGAACCATGCTGATCATGAAGGATTCCACGAAGGGTGTCAAACTCATTTCTTATCGCGGGCCACATACGGCCTAGGGAGATGTCAAGTGGGCCGGACCATTAAAATTATACCATACTCTGCTAAAAATAGCAAAAATATCATGTATTTCCTTTGTTTTGGTGTAAAGAAGCACAAGAACATTAGGAAAATATTGACATTTAATGAACTATCCTTTTACAAAACATTTCATGAAACACCTCATGTTTCCTGCAACTGATCCCACTGATTGTACAAAGGCACAAAACTTTAATTGGTACTGAAAAGTATAGTAATGCACTTTAAGATTAAATGACTTTTAAAGAAAGGGAATTTTTAAACCACTTACACATACACATATAAAATCTAAACGTAATCCCTGCGTACACCTTACAAACTAAGGAGAGTGATTTTAAATGTGTAATGAAGAAAGTGTTCACCTGTCCTGTAAATCTGTAAACTTCATACATGAAACATACATACACATACAATACATACTGAACATTTATGGAGTTGTATGAACAGTAGAATTCCATCACAGAACTTTTGTTTTGAAGCTGCTGACTAACATTAAAGTGTGGTATGGCAGGCTGTGGGTAATGTTGCTGTCGCTGAGAAGTTTGTCAAACTGACGATGGTTCAGACTTTTGGACCGGATGAAATTTACAGTGCGAACAACCACCTCCATGACGTGGTCCATTTTCAGCAACTTGCAACACAACGCCTCCTGGTGCAAAATACAATGAAATGTCCAGAGACGATCTCCTCCATTAAGGGCTTGTACTTTGTCTTTGAACTTTGTCGCGACACCTGCTTTCTTTCCGAACATGGATCACGCGCCGTCTGTAGCCAGGCTGACAACGCGGGACCGGTCCACTCCAACTCTGTCCAATACAGCAACGACAGAGTCGAAAATGTCCTCGTCTGTTGTGGTGTCCATCATTGGCACCAACTCAAGAAACTCTTCAGTAACAGTCAATGTCTCATCAACTCCTCGAATAAATATGGCCAGTTGGGCCACGTCTGTGATGTCAGTGCTCTCGTCAATTGCCACGGAAAATGCAATAAATCCTCTCTGCTATAGTATTCCTCATCAGATTAATATTGGCAAAAGCTTGTCGCTTCTCGGAACATACAAGTTCAGCCGCCTTCATCATGCATCGTTTAACAAAGTCACCGTCGAAATACGGCTTCGATGCTAATGCTATTTCGCTAGCAATTAGGTAGCTGGCTTTTACCGCTGCTTCATTGACTTCTCGGCTCCGCATGAAAGTTGACTGGTGTTTCCTCAGACCCGCCAGCAATTCGTTATTCTTTTCTCTTCTCAGCTGTCCTTGCAACCCATCATATTTTTCGCTGTGATGAGTCTCGTAGTGGCGTCGAATATTATATTCCTGCAATACCGAAACTTGTTGCAAACACACCAAGCACAAAGGTTTTCCGTGCATCTCTGTAAATAAATAGGACGTGGTCCATTTTTCTTTGAAAATTCTACATTACTTATCTACTTTTCTCCGTTTGGATAACGACATTTTGGGTAATGAGGGTGTAGCGGAGAGGTAGAGACCAAGTTATCAACAACGTCGTAACAAGCAGCAGATGGCGCATTGACACCGTCTGCTGTTTTCAGTCTGTGTCAGTGACGCGGCATGTCTTCTACTCTGATAGAAAGAGTGCGCCCCTTAGCGGATAATCCATGAATTGCAGCGAAATAAAAATATTAATTCCATATCTTTTATGCATTTTTCCACTTTCAAATTATCCTGCGGGCCTGGGTGCTGGTTCCGGCCGTATGTTTGACACCCCTGTTTACACTATCGGCCAATAACCCGTCTCTCCACATCATGGAAGCTCATGTCAGGCATTATTGCGGCTAAAATAAGTGGACACGTGGATCAATATATGATCAAAGCACAGAAAGGCATTGGTAGATACGAAAGGTGCCAAACATCAGCTGCTGGTTGACAAAACAGTCGCACAAGACTGTAGGTCTCAACATCCCAACCTATGAACAGCCTGGATTGATTACAAGAAAGCATATGACTCAATGTGCCACACACATGGATCACTGAATGCTTGTAGTTGGATAAGGTCAACAGGACCCTGAGAGACTTCGTTGCAAACTCGATGAGGATGTGGAAAACCACAAGCCAATGGCAAGCCACTAAAGCAAGTGTCCATCAAATGTGGCATCTACCAAAGTGCTGCACTCTCCCCACTGCTGTTCTGCAGAGAACTGAACCCCCTCAGCCAAATAATCGCCAAGACAGGCTATGGATACCGCCTCAGAAATGGAGCTACGATCAGTCACCTCCTCTCCATGGATGACATAAAGCTGTATGCTAAGAGCGAAAGGGACTGCCTGATCCACACAACCAGGATCTACAGCAGGTGCTAGGTGTAAAAAATGTACAATTAATTTTTGACTTCCAGGAGTGTTCTGGCCAAAGAATCGGAGCTCATCAAAATAGTCCCTGGGTGGGCTTGAATCACCAACCTTTCAGTTAACAGCCGAATGCACTAACCGATTGCGCCACAGAGACACATGCTATGTATAAAAAAATGTTACATTAATTTTTGACTTCCAGGAGTGTTCTGGCCAAATAATCCGAGCTAATCATGATCGTCCCTGGGTGGGCGTGAACCACAAACCTTTCAGTTAACAGCCAAACGTGCTAACCGATTGCGCCACAGAGACACTTGCTATGTTTAAAAAAATGTTACATTAATTTTTGACTTCCAGGAGTGTTCTGGCCAAATAATCCGAGCTAATCAAGATCGTCCCTGGGTGGGCTTGAACCACCAACCTTTCAGTTAACAGCCGAACGCGCTAACCGATTGCGCCACAGAGACACTTGCTATGTAGAAAAAAATGTTACATTAATTTTTGACTTCCAGGAGTGTTCTGGCCAAATAATCCGAGTTTATGAAGATCGTCCCTGGGTGGGCTTGAACCACCAACCTTTCAGTTAACAGCCGAACGCGCTAACCGATTGCGCCACAGAGACACTTGCTATGTAGAAAAAAATGTTACATTAATTTTGGACTTCCAGGAGTGTTCTGGCCAAATAATCCGAGCTAATCAAGTTCGTCCCTGGGTGGGCTTGAACCACCAACCTTTCAGTTAACAGCCGAACGCGCTAACCGATTGCGCCACAGAGACACTTGCGATGTTTAAAAACATGTTACATTAATTTTTGACTTCCAGGAGTGTTCTGGCCAAATAATCAGAGCTAATCAAGATCGTCCCTGGGTGGGCTTGAACCACCATCCTTTCAGTTAACAGCCAAACGCGCTAACCGATTGCGGCACAGAGACACTTGCTAGGTGTAAAAAAATGTTACATTAATTTTTGACTTCCAGGAGTGTTCTGGCCAAATAATCAGAGCTAATCAAGATCGTCCCTGGGTGGGCTTGAACCACCAACCTTTCAGTAAACAGCCGAACGCGCTAACCGATTGCGCCACAGAGACACTTGCTAGGTGTAAAAAAATGTTACATTAATTTTTGACTTCCAGGAGTGTTCTGGCCAAATAATCCGAGCTAATCAAGATCGTCCCTGGGTGGGCGTGAACCACCAACCTTTCAGTTAACAGCCGAACGCGCTAACCGATTGCGCCACAGAGACACATGCTATGTATAAAAAAATGTTACATTAATTTTTGACTTCCAGGAGTGTTCTGGCCAAATAATCCGAGCTAATGAAGATCGTCCCTGGGTGGGCTTGAACCACCATCCTTTCAGTTAACAGCCAAACGCGCTAACCGATTGCGGCACAGAGACACTTGCTATGTTTAAAAAAATGTTACATTAATTTTTGACTTCCAGGAGTGTTCTGGCCAAATAATCCGAGCTAATGAAGATCGTCCCTGGGTGGGCTTGAACCACCATCCTTTCAGTTAACAGCCAAACGCGCTAACCGATTGCGGCACAGAGACACTTGCTAGGTGTAAAAAAATGTTACATTAATTTTTGACTTCCAGGAGTGTTCTGGCCAAATAATCAGAGCTAATCAAGATCGTCCCTGGGTGGGCTTGAACCACCAACCTTTCAGTTAACAGCCGAACTAGCTAACCGATTGCGCCAAAGAGACACTTGCTAGGTGTAAAAAAATGTTACATTAATTTTTGACTTCCAGGAGTGTTCTGGCCAAATAATCAGAGCTAGTCAAGATCGTCCCTGGGTGGGCTTGAACCACCAACCTTTCAGTAAACAGCCGAACGCGCTAACCGATTGCGCCACAGAGACACATGCTAGGTGTAAAAAAATGTACAATTAATTTTTGACTTCCAGGAGTGTTCTGGCCAAAGAATCAGAGCTAATCAAGATCGTCCCTGGGTGGGCTTGAACCACCAACCTTTCAGTAAACAGCCGAACGCGCTAACCGATTGCGCCACAGAGACACATGCTATGTATAAAAAAATGTTACATTAATTTTTGACTTCCAGGAGTGTTCTGGCCAAATAATCCGAGCTAATCAAGATCGTCCCTGGGTGGGCTTGAACCACCAACCTTTCAGTTAACAGCCAAACGTGCTAACCGATTGCGCCACAGAGACACTTGCTATGTTTAAAAAAATGTTACATTAATTTTTGACTTCCAGGAGTGTTCTGGCCAAATAATCCGAGCTAATCAAAATCGTCCCTGGGTGGGCGTGAACCACCAACCTTTCAGTTAACAGCCAAACGTGCTAACCGATTGCGCCACAGAGACACATGCTATGTATAAAAAAATGTTACATTAATTTTTGACTTCCAGGAGTGTTCTGGCCAAATAATCCGAGCTAATCTAGATCGTCCCTGGGTGGGCTTGAACCACCAACCTTTCAGTTAACAGCCGAATGCGCTAACCGATTGCGCCACAGAGACACTTGCTGTGTTTAAAAAAATGTTACATTAATTTTTGACTTCCAGGAGTGTTCTGGCCAAATAATCAGAGCTAATCAAGATCGTCCCTGGGTGGGCTTGAACCACCAACCTTTCAGTTAACAGCCAAACGTGCTAACCAATTGCGCCACAGAGACACTTGCTAGGTGTAAAAAAATGTACAATTAATTTTTGACTTCCAGGAGTGTTCTGGCCAAAGAATCAGAGCTAATCAAGATCGTCCCTGGGTGGGCTTGAATCACCAACCTTTCAGTTAACAGCCAAACGTGCTAACCAATTGCGCCACAGAGACACTTGCTAGGTGTAAAAAAATGTACAATTAATTTTTGACTTCCAGGAGTGTTCTGGCCAAAGAATCAGAGCTAATCAAGATCGTCCCTGGGTGGGCTTGAACCACCAACCTTTCAGTTAACAGCCGAACGCGCTAACCGATTGCGCCACAGAGACACATGCTATGTATAAAAAATGTTACATTAATTTTTGACTTCCAGGAGTGTTCTGGCCAAATAATCAGAGCTAATGAAGATCGTCCCTGGGTGGGCTTGAACCACCATCCTTTCAGTTAACAGCCAAACGCGCTAACCGATTGCGGCACAGAGACACTTGCTAGGTGTAAAAAAATGTTACATTAATTTTTGACTTCCAGGAGTGTTCTGGCCAAATAATCCGAGCTAATCAAGATCGTCCCTGGGTGGGCTTGAACCACCAACCTTTCAGTTAACAGCCAAACGCGCTCACCGATTGCGGCACAGAGACACTTGCTCGGTGTAAAAAAATGTTACATTAATTTTGGACTTCCAGGAGTGTTCTGGCCAAATAATCCGAGCTAATCAAGATCGTCCCGGGGTGGGCTTGAACCACCAACCTTTCAGTTAACAGCCGAACGCGCTAACCGATTGCGCCACAGAGACACATGCTATGTATAAAAAAATGTTACATTAATTTTTGACTTTCAGGAGTGTTCTGGCCAAATAATCAGAGCTAATCAAGATCGTCCCTGGGTGGGCTTGAACCACCATCCTTTCAGTTAACAGCCAAACGCGCTAACCGATTGCCGCACAGAGACACTTGCTAGGTGTAAAAAAATGTTACATTAATTTTTGACTTCCAGGAGTGTTCTGGCCAAATAATCAGAGCTAATCAAGATCGTCCCTGGGTGGGCTTGAACCACCAACCTTTCAGTTAACAGCCGAACTAGCTAACCGATTGCGCCAAAGAGACACTTGCTAGGTGTAAAAAAATGTTACATTAATTTTTGACTTCCAGGAGTGTTCTGGCCAAATAATCAGAGCTAGTCAAGATCGTCCCTGGGTGGGCTTGAACCACCAACCTTTCAGTTAACAGCCGAACGCGCTAACCGATTGCGCCACAGAGACACATGCTATTTATAAAAAAATGTTACATTAATTTTTGACTTCCAGGAGTGTTCTGGCCAAATAATCAGAGCTAATCAAGATCGTCCCTGGGTGGGCTTGAACCACCAA